>NC_143576.1:211263191-211563191 GCF_048544385.1 Mastigoproctus giganteus | reverse complement strand
ATGATGATGCCTCTACTAATGCTAATGTGTCCAAGAATGGGTAAAGATGCCATCAGCATTCAGTTTACTGAATCTATTTAAACACTTCCATTTTGTCTCCTTACCAATACCTAGATTTTAAATATTGCAGTTTGCAGAACCAGTCTTTTATGGTAAGAGTATCCCTTTGCTCTTTTCTGTGCCCTTTCCAAGAAATCCATATTCTCTTAAAATGCAGCTCCCAGACCTGTATACTGTATTCAAGATGTAGCCTAACTATTGCTTTATACAATGAGATAATTACCTCCTTGTCCATGCTGGAAAAATTCCTGTACATTAGCATTAGTAGAGGCATATGATGCAAGAAAGCAAGCTTATATAGCAACAGAAAAAAAAAAAAAAAAAAAACCCTTCCCGTTTCACCCATACATTCACTCCAAAAGTTTGTCTAGTTCAGCCTTGAATTCATTTAAGCTGTCAACTCCCACAATGGCAGATGGAAGCTTATTTCAGCAATCAACCATCTGCTGGCTAAAGGCAAATTTCCACACATCTTTTCTACAACTGTCTTTCCTGAATTTGAATTTATGTCCCCTCAGGTACGGAATCTGAGCAAGAGAAAGAATCCCATCAGCATCGCGCTTGCTCAAACCATTCAAGGCTGCATACACCTCAATCAGATCACCCCACAGGTGCCTAGTCTCCAGACACTGTAATTTGCAAAACTTAAGCCTTTCTTCGTAAGAGCAATCCTTTGTTTTAGGTCCCCCATACTGGCTTTTGACACCCTAGAACGAAATAATTTTGATGATGGAGATGATGTTGAAGCTTAGAGTATTGCAAGTAGTGACCATGATTCACCACGACTGATTTAAAATCATTACATCCTCAGTGATGAATAAAATTCATCATGAAATAAAATTAAATTTCATGAATTTAATTTTATTTAATCACTGAATAATCATTCAGTGATTAAAATTTTTTGTATATTTTTACTTTCCTGAATATGGTTTGTAATAAATAATACTTTACAATGTAGCACTTGAACAAAAATTAGCTTCCCTCCAAGTTCCTATTCTACTTACAAATACTGTTTCTGAATTTTTAATTAATAAAATACAATGCAGTATTTATTTTGGAGAACAGTAAAATGCCAAGTACTTCAATTTACATTGTGTTTTTAATTTCTAGAATAAATGCAGATAACTCTCAGACATTTCATGGTACCACTTCTTCAGTGATATGAATTGCTTTCCATATTGCAGTATGTGTGTGAAGTTGAAGGGTAATAAAGAAAGCAATTCATACCGCATTTAGTTTTTTGTAAAGAAGTAATACAGGTAGTACACCAAAATTTCTGTATTCCTTTAAGAACTTAAAGATATTTCACTCTCAGGGGCGTTCCTAGGGAATGTGGCGCCCGGGTGCCAATCGCAATTTGGCACCACCCCTCAAAAATATTTATATATTTTGTTGTACTCTTAATTCATATAATGATAATAACAAAAGTAATACAATTATAATTATTTACAATGAAATTTATATAATTGCAGCTAATAAAAAGTATAAATTAAAAATTATTAGAAAATTAACAATGAAGTAAAGGTTATACATACAAAAGTATTTATGTTTATACATTTGATAATTGAGAGCTATTAAATGCTCAATAATTCCTATATTCTATTATATTATAAATCAACAGGGATTAACTTTATTTTAGATATAGGAAGCTTCTTTTCCAACTCTCCTAGTCCAACTCGCTAATAATTCTTGAGGATGGCACAATATCTATTTTGTAAAGCAGGTGGGACATCTTCCCCACTGTCAGAACTGTAGTTTTCAGACCGTACGGTTCTGACAGTGGGGTCCCACCTGCTTTACAAAATAGATATTGTGCCATCCTCAAGAATTATTAGCGAGTTGGACTAGGAGAGTTGGAAAAGAAGCTTCCTATATCTAAAATAAAGGTAATCCCTGTTGATTTATAATATGTTTATAAATAGAAATTATATAACAAAGAAGAATACAATAATATCATAGTAAAAAACTAAATAATGTTTTTTATTCTTGATTTTTCTATTGAGCTAAATCCTGTTATGATTTAGCTCAATATCGTTGACAATTTAGAAATATTGAAACTGGAAACATCTTTTTCAATACTAATCAGACTCAAATTTGTTAATCTTTCTTGCATCATTGCTGATCTTAAATAGTTCTTTGCCATTTTTAATTTGGAAAAAGTACACTCTCCATGTGCTATGGTGACAGAAAGGGTGAAAAATATTCATATTGCAAGAGAAACATTGGGAAACATAGCAAGAAGATTGTTTGAAAAAATATACTATAACACATGATGCTTCCATGTTTGGCTATATAAAAATTAACAAATTATTTCTTCACACAAGTCGATAACATTAACGTCAATTTCTTTTACATTGGCCACCGCACATTCTAGACAGGTAGAATGTCTCATAACTTTGCTTGTCTTATATAGACCCAGGACAAAAATGAGCTGCGACGTCTTCCTAAGCGGATTAGCTCCTCCTCGAAATTCCATTCATATACAGAATAAATGAATGAGTCCTGCACACTTTCCAAGAAAAGAACTGTGAACAGTGTTTCTGGAAAGTTATTAACCAAGAAAATACAGCCGTGCAAAAGACAAGCTGGGTCCACCTGGACCTCGCACAAATACTGAAGGGTTCATTTATATAGTAAATTTTATAGTAGACAAGCATTACGCACATATCAACAAAAGTTTGGTAACATGTTCATATTCAAAAAAAAATAGGACATATTTAAAATTTTCTTCATATGTAAGTTTCGGGTGGCCCAAGTACGTTGCATCCAGGTGCAGTGCACCCCTGTCATCTTAGGGTTGGCCTGCCCATATTTGCTCAACTCGTGTTGACAAGCTTAAATTTTTCACTATTCTGCATTTCGATTTACTTGCGTACCATGCCTCTGAAAGAACTTACATTTTAACAAAAACGTTTGTTCAAAATGTATAGTCACCTTTATTCAGGCATATGATGCAAGAAAGCAAGCCTATGTAGCATCACCCGAAAAAAAAAAAAAAAAAACACTTCCATTTCACCCCACCGTTCGTTCCAATTACCTGTCCAGCTCAGACTTAAATTTATTTAGGCTATCAACTTCCACAACAAAGGATGGAAGTCTGTTCCACCAACCAACTACCCGCTGGCTAAAGGCAAACTCCTGCACATCTATCCTATATCTGTCTTTTCCTCAATTTGAATTTATGCCCTCTCAGATGATTATTCTGAGCAAGAGGAAGAATCCCATCAGCATTGAGCATGATCAAACCATTCAAGGCTTTATACACCTCTATCAGATCACCTCGCTGGTGTCCAGTCTCCAGACACTAATTTGCAAAACTTAAGCCTTCCTTTGTAAGAGCACCCCTTTGGTCCATTCACTAATCTTGTTACCCTTCTCTGTACTCGTTCCAGCAGCTCTACATCCTTCTTGAAATGAGGCCTGCAGACCTGTATACAGTACTCAAGGTGTGGTCTGACCATTGCCTTATACAAGGGGATAATCACCTCCTTACCTGCTGGAAAAATTCCTGTATATCACTGACAAGACACTATGAGCAACTATAGCAGACCGTCTGCACTGCTCAGAAAACTTCATATCTGCCTGCACAATTACCCACAGGTCCTTTTCGTTCTCTATCACTGTCAGTGTAGTACCACAAAGTTGATACGATGCTCTGGGGTTACTGCTTCCCATATGTAGTACTTTATATTTATCAATGTTCAACTTCATTTGCCACCTCTCAGCCCATCTGCTGAACTTTTCTAGATCCTGTTGCAACAGCGTACTGCGATTAGTGTCCTTAACAAGCTTGCTAACCTTCGTATCGTTTGCAAACTTGGACATTAAGCTTGAAATACCATCATCAATATCATTTATAAATTCAGAAAACAACAATGGACCCAACACTGAACCCTAAGGGACTCCACTAATAACATTAGTCCACGATGAGCAGTGTCCATTGATTACCACTCTGTCTTCTCCCTTTATCCATAGCAGCAATTTGCCTCCGAGGCCACACTGCTCCAATTTGTTCAGCAGTCTTCCATGTGCAACAGTATCAAAAGCCTTTCTAAGATCCAAATATATGATATCAAAGTTATTCCCTGCATCCAGATCCTTTGTGACCACATCATAGTATCCAATCGGTCCTTGAGGTTGTCACAGACATTCTCTCCGATATGCCAGACAAGTTGTACTTGCTACCTGGGAGTCTAAAACACTGATGGAACTGATATTCGGACGACACTCAAGTCAAGTGGACCCAATTTCGGCGACGTCCGGATGGTCTGTGACAGCCAAATCCTCTGCTTGCACTTTCACGTTGGTGGGACTGTTAGTAATCCTGGGTATAACCTCCATGCACAAGTACACGGTGGGTGACCACCCAGGTGTGAACCAACGTAAGCAGGGGTTGAGGTGTGGTGCCCACACCACATGGAGGAATGGCCCCCCTCTATGTTACCAGGAAGTACTAGGTGGCAGATGACTCATCAACCGGTGCAGTACCACCACTTTGCTTATTGGAGGCTTGAAGTGGTGGAACCCATGTTTGGTCTCTAGAGCTAAGTTCCGGTCAACCCTTCCCTATCTCTTCTATCATGCAGTATGATTAATGACTTTTGAGGTTATGATGAACATCGTGGCGAGATCCAATATTCCTTACATTTGGAGGGTACAGCTCTAAAACGGTGTTCGCAGGCCGGCCGCTAGTTAGTACACCGGACCTAACCTATTGGTAACTCTCTATGAGGCTTCTGGATCAGCTAGTGTATAATCTTGCTACCTCTATTCTGCCAGATGGTGACTGGAGGGAGTCCGAGTAGTGTGTATGCGGAGAGCATTGTCGAGGCCACATAATGTCAAGGATCTGGGTATATTCTTACCGTGTGTACGCCATATCCAAAAATTTCATTACTTCATACAGCATGTCCCACCCACTTTTCTTACTATGAATACACCATGAATTGTCAAACTAATAGAGCAAGCTTATCTGCGAAAAGATCTAAACCTCCCAAGCACTTCCTAAATCATTTCACAAATATACATGGTCTCAATTCTAATCTCAACGATGTCCATTTCCACTTGCAGTCTGCCAAACCCCATGTACATTTTCTGACAGAATCTCAGTTATCGGTTGATTCAACTACTGCTCATCTCAGATGCCCAAATTATTCGCTGTATGATTCCTTTAGCGTCAAAGGTCGTACTTTTGCATATGTCCATTCTGATATTCCCTGTCAGAGACTTGGCAATTTGGAATCTCCTGTCTTTGATCTTCTCTGGCTTAAAATCTCTCTACCTCAATGTGTCAAATTCATCTGTTGTCTCTACCGTTCTCCCAACTCCACTAATCACTTGGATCTGTTTGACTTCCTCTCTTTGCAACTTGACTTTCTCCAGTCCAACTTTCCTAACAGTGAGGTGATTTTCCTTGGTGATTTTAATGTTCACAACTCTAGCTGGTTTCCGTTTTCTAGTCACATCGACCCAGCTGGTCGAGATGCTGAGGCTTTTGCAATTACTAATGACCTTGCACAGATTGTTCATTTACCTACAAGAATACCGGACAATCCTAATCATATAGCCAATACCCTTGATCTTTTTCTCACAAACAACCCTTCAAAGTACACGGTCGATGTGAGAGGTCCTTTAGGAACTTCAGATCACAACTTGGTGATTGTCTCTTCTCCAATGGAACCTTTATCTCGTGGCTATTCCCAACCTCGTGTTGTTTGGCATTACAAGAATGCAAAATGGGATGACCTGCGAGATTTCTTTTCTTCTTTTCCTTGGTCGGATTACTGTTTCAAAACTTCTGATGTCAACGTTTGCTCTGATCGTGTCAGTGAAATTATTCTTGCTGGAATGGAATCGTTTATCCCACACTCCACTTTAAAATCTCGTCCTTTAAATAAACTTCGGTTTGCCAATAATTGTGCTAAGGCTGTTCAAGAGAAGAATATTGCATATCGTAATTGGCTTGTTTCTAATTCTCCAGTTTCATTTTCTGCCTACACCAAAGCTTGCAACAATTGTAAAGCAGTTATTAATCAGTCCAAACTAGAGTTTGAACAGGCTAAGAGTAGAAAACTTGCTTCTTGCCCTAATGGTAGCCGAGTATTCTGGTCTCTTGCCAAAGCTATTGGCCGCAACTTTTGCCCATCTCTGCTCCCACCTCTGTCCAAACCAGATGGTTCTGTTGCCACTTCAGCCAAGGATAAAGCTGACCTGCTAGCATCCCATTTTTCTTCCAACTCATGTATTAATGATATTGGTAAAACACCTCCAACCATTCCCAACACACTCCATTCAATGCCTCCTGTAGTTGACGAATCTTGATGCTAAGAAAGCTCCAGGTCCCGATGGTATTTCTCCACTTGTTCTCAAAACCTGTGCTCCTGAACTTACTACTATTCTTTGCCGCATTTTTCACTTTCTTATTCCAAAGGTGTTTTTCCTTCTGCTTGGAAATTTGCTCATATCCAGACAGTTTCTAAAAATAGTGACAAATCCATCCCATCTAATTATCGTCCCATTGCAATTACTTCTACTCTTTCTAAAGTAATGGAGAAATCAATTAAACTACCGCCAACTCTTAACCTAGAAACCTTCCGTCTGATCAACGATAGCCAGTATGGATTCTGTCAGTGTCGATCCACTGGTGATATTCTGGCTTATGTTATCCATTTATGGACTAATTCAATGGAAAGGTTCGGTGAAACACAAGTAGTTGCTCTTCACATCTCAAAGGCTTTTGATCATGTTTGGCATAAAGGTCTTCTAAACAAGCTTCCATCTTATGGTTTGCCAACTGTTTTTAGTAATTGGTTATCCAGTTTTTCTCTCTGAGCGCTCACTGAGGATGATGGTAGATGGCTCTCTGTCTTCTAACTTCTCCACTAATCCCAGTGTCCCCCAAGGTTCAGTTCTTTCTCCCACTCTTTTCCTCTTGTATATTAATGACCTTCTTCCATTAACCGGAAATCCTATCCATAGCTTTGTCGATGATAGAACGTTGCATTCCACTTTCCATTTTGAGAAACCTTGTCCTGGTCAATCAGCTTCAACTTCTTGAAAATCTGCTACCAATTCCTTATATGCCGATCTTCAGGTAATTCTCCAGTGGGGCAAGGACAGTTTAGTTGATTTCAACCCTTCTAAAACTCAGTCTTGTCTTATATCTCGCAAAAAGGATTCTTCTGCTCCTATGCTTATCTTTAGTGACACTCCGATTTCTAGGCAAAATGATATATCTCTTTTGGAGATTACCCTGACTTCTAATCTCTCTTGGCACAAGCACATTACAAATATTGCTTCCTCTGCATCTCAAAAACTTGGTTTTCTCTTTCGCTCTCGGCAATACTTTTCTTCCAAATTGCTGCTCACTGTATAAATCGCAAATCGGCCCTGCCATGGAATATTGTTCCCACATCTGGGGTGGTTCCCCAAAACCTCTCTCAGGCTTCTTGATTCAATTCAGAAGAGGGCAGTTAGGTTAATTAATGATTCATTTCTAACAGAGATGTCTCCACTCGCTGTCTCATAGATGTACTGTTTCTGCTGCATGCCTCTTCTATAGATACTTCCATGGGGACTGGTCTTCTGAATTGTCTTCTATAATTCCCACTCTCTCTTTCAAAACAGTCCGAATACGTGCCGCCACCAGCCAACATCCATTTACTGTCAAACTTCAAACTCACAGAACCAACTTTTCATCTTCCTCGTTTATTCATTCAACTGCCGTTTTCTGGAACAACCTTCCTTCATACAAATCTCCTGAAAATTACAGTCTACAGAAGTTCAAGTCCAATGTCAACAAAGATTTTCTTTCATCTTCTCAATCTCCAGCCCAAGGACGGTACTAAGTACTATAGGTTCTAATACCTCTCGTGTTTGGGGTTTACATTTAAAAAAAAAAAAAAAAATCAAATTGGTCAGGCGAGACTTTCCCTTAATAAAAGCATGCTGTGTCCGAGAGCTATAACTGAAGTCTTGCTTAGATGATCCTTCAGCGCTTCTCTAACCAGTGCCTCCATTAATTTCCCTGGAACAGAAGTTAAACTAACAGGTCTGTAATTACCTGTCTCCCCCTTTGATTCTCCTTTGTGGATTGGGGTCACATTTGCACATCACCAGTCCATAGGTACCTCCCTGACTCCAGGAAAGCTCTCATAATTATGGTTAAGGGTTTGCTTACTTCCTTTGCGTCTTCTTTAATATAACTGGATAGATTCCATCCACCCCAGGAGCCTTTCTTGTGTTTATTTTCAACAATTTCTCCTCCACTTTACTCTCAGTTATTACAAGATTATCTAGCTTACTGCCAGAGTTGAATACACTTTTGGCATTCCCCTCCCTGAATAACTTCTCATGTCTGAATGTCGATGCAAAATATTCATTTAGTTTGTTAGCTACCTGATCAGGATCATCAACAGTTGAACCATCGATATCAAGTGGACCAATCTGATTCATTCCCTTCCGTCTAGGGTTTACATAAGTGAAGAACTCTTTGTTGTTTTTCTTTGCATCCTTTGCCAAAGATTTCTCATAATCTGCCTTTGCCTGCCTAACCTCCTTTGTAACTTGGTTACAGACCAGCTTTTATCTATAATAGGCGTCAATATCACCCATTAATTTATGTGTATCCCATGCATTTTCCTTCCTGCCATATGTCTCAATAGTTCATCTGACATCCATTTAGGCCTAAACAATATTTCTTAGTTTTGTATGTAAAGCCTAGTAGCTGCGAAGATAAATTCTTTGAATGCTTCCCATTTTGAATTTGCTGTTGGTATCATCATCAGTTGGTCCCACCATAGAGAATTTAAACACTGTCTCAGATCACCATAGTCACTTTTACAAAAGCAAAAACCCTTCCCTTTACTCCTGATGATAGTTACCACTTTGAGTAAATCCCACTTCAGCACACTGTGATCACTGCCACCTATTGGTTCCTTTATCTGCAGATTCTTAATGCATGAAGAATCACTACTGATAATCAGATTAAGAGTATTACTCCCTCTAGTTGCCTCCCGAACATGCTAATATAGAAAACAATCATCCAATAAATCTCACTCACACACTAGCAAAAGCCTTGCTAGTGTGAGTGACCAATCCGCAAATTCCAGTCAATATCTGGGAAATTAAAATCCCCCATTATAAGATTCTCTGATTTACTGGCCCACTATTTCCCTTTACAGTTTCTTATTATACTCATCAGAGTCATTAGGCCTATAACACACTCCTATTCTCAATTTTGATCTACCAATGCTTATGTCACACCAAACTGACTTGACACTGCACTGTCCAGCGATGTCGACTGGCTTCACTTCCTTGGATTTTATGTTTCTTAACTAATAGCATAACCCCCTCCTCCCTGTCTATCCTTCCTTTACACATTGTACTCCCCAAATTCCAGTTCTGTATTCCTTATATCTGTGTGACACCACGTCTCTGATATCCCAACAATATCTGCCTTTGATGTTTTGACCAACATCTCAAATTCATCAAATTTATTTACCAAACTCCTAGCATTGGTGTACACAAGTATACATGCACCCTTTCCTATTCTTAGCTACCCTAACACAACCCATGTGTTTACTTGTACCGCAATGGCTCCCAGCAGTCTCTGAAATACTGCTGTTGGTAACAGCAGTATTTCAGAGACTGCTGAAACATCTTGTTTTCCAGGCTGCTGCTCATTCCAAGAGAAGCAGTGCAAGAATCACTTTCACCTCTGCCAGTGGCTACTGTTAATCTATTAGTCCTTCTATCCCCCAAGCTAGCAGTTTTCCGACCTACCTAACACTGCCTCGATAGCATCGGCAAATATTCTTGCACCCTTTCTATTTAAATGTAGCCCATCCCTGTAAAAGCAGTCTCTCCTGTTAACAAATGGAGGATAATAGTCATTCACGTGACCACTAAGTGTTAAAACATAAAACGTTTTCTGGGGAAATACTCTTAATAATCTGTTAAAATAATATAATGAACGAAATCATCTAAAGGTAGTATTCATGGCAACTATTCTAGAAGCAAGGGTTGGACCGGCCCATTACATAACACATGCACTCTTTCCTCCTTTGCCACCCTTCCATCATTAGCATAGTTTATTAATTAATGCAATAATAAATTTAAATGGAAAGCTAAAATGTATTTTGTATTAGAGCCGGAACTAAGCAATCCTACGCCTGGGGCAAAAGTGTTATAAGTATGCCATTATATGCAGGTAATGAATCTCTCAGTAGCGTAGCTAGGCCGTTGACGGCCGGGAGAAACGTGTTCATAGCACCGCTGATTGTGATAAATAATTCCTTCAGCTTACACCCCTGAAGCTCGGCGCTGGGAGGAAATCCACCCCCCCCTTGCTACACCCCTGCAATCTCTATGAATTTATAAAAAATGCTATTGTAATGGTGTACAATTTGCATATATTTATTAATAAAATAATTTAAATGATACAATGAATATAATAAAACAAAAACATCAAAGAAAAAGAAACTTACAAATATTCATTTATATCTACAGAGAATTTAATTCTATATAAACAAAAAGAAAATACATATACTACAAAAAAAATTAGAAAACCAGATAGTTTATGTTTATATATCTAGTATAAAATCACAAAAACATAATACTGCAAAATATAGTACTTTTAACATTATAACATAAACTAAAAATATGCAATGAAGTTGTATTATTTTAATTGAATTTTTCTCGCTTTGAAGGACCTTTCACAAGAAGCTACTATTACAGGCAGGTTACGAAAAATTCACAGGACTATTTCTATATTTAGATAAGATTCTATTAGACAATAGTCATGAACGAATAGAAAAGTTATAAAGTAGTTACAGATTTTATATCCTACAGAATTGATAAAACATGATTTTTCAAATATCTGTTGAAATATGTGCTTGGCAAACCCAGGGTCCTGAGCTGTATATCAACATTATTCTCTTTCTTGGTGACACCCTTCTGCTTCTGACTTTCTCTCTCTCTCTCTCTCTCTCTCTCAGGGTAACTCAGATTTTTTTTTTCTTTTGGTTGGTGCAGCAAAAGCCTCAGGTTTCCTTGCACCATATGGCTAATAATAATAATAATAAAGTTTCATGTTTATCAAGAATCGAATGGCGCATCTATCGTCGGCATGTTCAAGCCAATGCAATGAAATCTCCCGCTATAAATAATATATTCCGATTGGTTCAATACTAATTGAACTACGCAGAAATATGCGACGGAAGTTATTATCCCAATCGATGCTGTGTTTATGTAATTTAAAGTGATGCTATTTCACAAAAAATCTCATACACCGATATTGTATTATTTCCATGAGCAATTTTCTGTGTACGTTATTCGTTCTAATACGTAGATTATCTACCGCCATTCAAATTTATAGTTTCATGTTATACATAAACATGAAAACTCTGTAATATAATGTAACAAAGGTTGTAATATAATTGTAGTGAACATGTGTTTTAATTAATCACTTGCTATTTAAAACTGTGAAAGTAAAACAAACGTTTTGATTTCAGATAGACAGATATATATAATAGTAAAAGGTTTATCACGATTATGTCCACATCTATTTCGGTGGTGATATATTAGGCCTGAAATGTTTAACTCGAGTACTATAAATAGTCTAAGAGGATATTAACGTTAAAATTAGATCCTAAGAAACGAAACGTATGCTACTTACGCTTAATGGATGTCTCCTATTCTCAGCTCGCCAGTTCGGCTTCGAGGATTATTCAAATCTGTCACTTAATGCATGGTGCATAACGAGTATCACTTCAGTGATAAAAACCATAAAAATGATGATGCTGGCTGCGATTTAAGTTATTGCTTATGCTTTCACCAAACCTGTAAATAGCTCAGATAACTATGCTATGTGTTTGGTAATATACTCTGCTGGAATGTTAGTGAAACATTACTAAAATACAATTATAGTATAATCTCTTAGTCAATTTTTCGTTTACTTAGATTTTTAAGCTAACTTTTGTTTAGATCTGCTTATAAAAACATTGCCACTATATGTTTTGATTGTTACGTAATTCTTTGATTAACAGCAAAGTGTTTTATTTCTTTTCTTTACTGTAAACCCTTCTCATACACACATTCGAAACATCGCGGCCGATCTTGATCAGCCAACAGATAAGAAGATATACAACCTTCACCATACCGCATTGCGATTCTTGTAATAAGTTGCTGCTGCTGCTGACATCTACAGTCCATGATTAAATCTAAAAGCATAATTCAAACTAGGTTGCCCACGAAAAATATTTCCCCATTGACTACCTCTTGTGAGAAAGAGCTGTGGTTCTCACGGACCTCATATGCTCACAATTATTGCCTTTGTTATTTTTAATGTTAACATTTAAAAAAAAAATAACGTGCAACGTTATTTTTTTTTTTAAATGTATATTTCGTTCTTCGACCCCACCACCACCAAAGCTCTGGCCTGGTGCAGTTACACTACCCATATCATCCTTATTAGGCAATTAATCCGCGTCTATTTCAACAAAATCCTTTGCCATATTGTCTAAATAAAAAAGTTTCCTCTGGAACTGGTCAAATTATTCGTTCTATGTATAGCAAATTGATGATAAATAAGGTTATTATTATATACAGGGCTGTTAAAATTAAAGTGCTTTTTCACTCACGGCTGAGTTAGTCGGTCTCAGGCGTAGATAGCAAGGTTCCCCCCACGTCCAGCAAAACAGACAAATCGACCATAGAACACATGCAATTAACAGACATAAGACATACAGCACGGCAGATGAATTTAATTATTCGGGCGTCCTAAATATAATAGGTTTTTTTTTGTTAAAATTAAAGTGTCCCTATGTAGAGAGCTCCTATGTAGAGTTCTAAGGTTCATACTGAAGAAAAATTTGGACAACGGGTAAAATAAAGAATGCGCTCGCCATTTATTGGAAAAAAATTAGTTACAAAATTTGTCACTGTATGGCGATATGTCAAGGTATTGCGCGTAACAATCTTAGTTACGCGCTACCACTTGAACAATAGTAGAGCTGTTCAAGTGATTTGTATTGCCACAGCGCCATATAGTGACAAACTATGCAAATAACTTACGTTATTTGCATAAACGTAAGTTATTTTTTTTTAAGTTATTGCCACAGCGCCACTACTCAGCTCTACTGTACTGTATAAAAGCAAAGCAGTCTCTTCAAAATCATACAGTACATGTTTGCCTGCACTACAACAGCAATGCCAACAACGCTGCATGAAAAAGCGCTATCAGTGAAGCTATCAGAACAGCAACAATGCAGCTGCGGCTATCAGAGAATTCCGGCATCATAAGAGCATAAGGCCCACGTGGACCTATGACTGTTTGGGCTAGCCGCAAAATGATTGCGAAATTTGAAGCGACAGGACATCTTGGTGTAAAACCAGGTAGAGGTGGAAAATGAGTGGACTCCTCTCGTGTTCAAGATGTGGCAATGGCTGTCTTGAATTTATCAAGTCAATCTCCATGTGGTAGCGCAAGTGTGCCAGCTATTTCTCGTGAAGAGGGTATGCTGTATTCCACTGTAAGGCTAGTAATTAAAGTTCCTCGCGTCATCGACGGGATTCGAACCCGGGCCTTTTCCACCGAGTGTGGGGAGAAAAGGCCAGGGTTCGAATCCCATCGATGACGCGAGGAACTTTAATAGGTTTTTTTCACTCCGAGACTGAGTTAGTCGGTCTAAGGCCTAGATAGCAAGGTTTTTACCCTGGAAACTGGGGTTTTTCATCCTGCAAACAGACATAAGACACAGCACGGCAGATGAATTTAATTATTCGGGTGGCCTAAATATAATAGTTTGTAAGGCTAGTACTGCGTCAGGTATAGCGGTATCCTTACAAGATGCACATGCTACAGCAGCTAAAGCATGGTGAAGCAGATATTCGTTTCACAAACGTATTCCAGTTAATGGCGCAAATGACAGTGGATATCACTTGGCCGTGGAATCCTTTGGAGTGATGAAGTCCACTTATGGCTTAAATGAACAAGTGAATGCACACAACTGTCGCATTTGGGCAACAGAAAACCCTCGAGTTATCAAAGAGGTCCCTTTGCATTTTCCAAAAGTGACAGTGTGGTGTGGGTTTACGACCACATTCATAATTGGGCCATATTTTTTTGAACAGGTAACACCGACAGAACCCCGCAGGCATCTGTTCCGTCAATGGACAGTGATATTATGAAATGTTGGCAAATTTCGCAATACCAGAGCTGCAACAACGTGGGTGCCTTCAGGATACCAAATTCGTGCAAGATGGTGCGCTACCCCCACATCAACCGTTGTGTCCAAAGATTGCTAAGGCAACATTTTACAGAAGAATGGGTCATCAGCCATTGTTTCCAGACATCTTGGCTACCCAGATCCCCGGAACTCACCCGATACGACTTCTAGTTGTGGGGTTTTTTGAAGAACCAGGTGTATTGGGAAGAATGTCAAACTCTGGCAGATCTGAAGGACAGCATTAGCATTAGCATTAGCATTAGTAGAGGCATATGATGCAAGAAAGCAAGCTTATTCAGCATCAGCCAAAAAAAAAAAAAACACCACTCCCATTTTACCCCTCCGTTCGCTCGAAATACCTGTCCAGTTGAGCCTTAAATTTGTTTAGGCTATCAACTTCAACAACAAGTGATGGAAGTCGGTTCCACCAACCAACCACCCGATGGCCAAAGGCAAATTTCCGCACATCTATCCGACATCCGTCCTTCCTCAATTTGAATTTATGCCCTCTGAGCTGATTATTCTGAGCAAGATGAAGAATCCCATTGGCATTGAGCATGCTCAAACCATTCAAAGCCTTATACACCTCTATCAGATCACCTCGCCGGTGCCTAGTCTTCAGACTCTGTAATTTGCAAAACTTAAGCCTTTCTTCGTAAGAGCAACCCTTTGTTCCATTCACTAATCTTCTTGCCCTTCTCTGTACCCGTTCCAGCAGCTCTACATCCTTCTTGAAATGAGGCCTCCAGACCTGTATACAGTACTCAAGATGTGGCCTAACCATTGCCTTATACAAGGGAATAATCACCTCCTTATCCCTGCTAGAAAAATTCCTCTATATCATTGACAAGACTCCATGAGCTACTCTTGCAGCTCGTCTGCACTGCTCAGAGAACTTCATATCTGCCTGCACAATTACCCCCAGGTCCTTTTCATTCTCTATCACTATCAGTGTAGTACCGCAGAGTTGATACGTTGCTCTGGGATTACTGTTTCCCATATGTAGTACTTTACATTTGTCAATGTTAAACTTCATTTGCCACCTCTCAGCCCATCTGTTCAACCTTTCCAGATCCTGTTGCAGCAGCATAGCGTCAGTGGTGTCCAAGACGTCATGTGCTGGTTATTCCAGTTGATATGTTACGTTTTGCTGTAGAAAATGCTGTTCTTCGAATGAAAACTGTTGTTGACCAAAATAGAGGACATATTGAACAATAGTAGAGCTGTTCAAGTGAATTGTATTGGCACAGCGCCATATAGTGACAAATTTTGTAACTAAATTTTTTTCACCAATAAATGACGTGCGCATTCTTTATTGTACCTGTTGTCCAAATTTCTCTTCAGAACGAAACTTAGAACTGGCTCCAGAGCGCTCTACATAGGAATACTTTAATTTTAACAACGGTGTATTTAGATAGAAATAAGAATAAAGTTTAGCTGTTTTAAACTTAACACATTAAAATTTCTTTTCAGAAATTCCAGTGTTCGTATATATATTCACACACACAGAAACATATGCATGTAAACTGAGTGATCACTGAATTATGACCAACCCAATGAAAAGTGAATGCGACCCGTTGATCACGTGAGGTACTAATGCGGAGTTAGTCGACCTACCTAGCATAGATAAGGTGTCAGTGATTCGGCTGGTAATAAAATAAAAAGCGTGCTGGGAAAAAGGAAGGATTTATCGGACTTTGATAAAGGACAGATTGTGGGTGCTCGAGGAGTTGGCGCCTCAATTACCCAAACGGCTGAACTGGTAGGGTGTTCAAGAGCCATCGTAGTTAAAGTGTACCGGGACTGCCGTCAAAATGGTCAAACAATCCGAAGGCAAAGTGCAAATGTCAGCGAAAGGTTGATGTTACATGTGAGCCCCGGGTCCAACGACTCGAACAGGCACAGCACCTTTGAAGAGTTGACCACACAATACATCGCGGGTCAACCCGGAACATTATCTGGCATGACCATGCGTCGCACGCTCGCAGAATCGGATATACCAGCAGATAACACCTACGCCATCCTCTCCTAACCAAGGTTCATTCATTGGCGCAAAAGATTCGCCTGGTGCAAAAAAGCATACAAGTTGGACGTTAGAAGACTGTAAGAAGATGTGCTGGTCGGATGACTCACGTTATTTACTCCACACAGTGGATGGTCATGTACACGTTTGACGTCAAGAACATGAGGCTCTTGATCCATCATGCATGGAATCAAAACTGCAGTCCAGTGGCGGCAGTTGTATTTTTTTTTATGAAAACCCCAAACACGAGAGGTATTAGAACCTATAGTACTTAGTACCGTTCTTGGGTTGGAGGGTGAGAAGACGAAAGATGATATTTGTTGACATTAGACTTGAACTTGTGTTTACTGGCCCATTCTATTTCCCTGTACAGTTTCATTTTGTACTCATCAGAGTCATTAGGTCTATAGCACACTCCGACTCTCAATTTTGATCTCCCAATGCTTATGTCATACGAAACTGACTCGACACTGCACTGTCCAGCGATGTCGACTGGCTTCACTTCCTTGGATTTTATGTGTTTCTCAACTAATAACATAACCCCTCCTCCCTTCCTAGCTTGTCTATCCTTCCTTTACACATTGTACTCCCCAAATTCCAGTTCTGCCTTTCTTATATCTGTGTGACACCACCTCTCTGATATCCCAACAATATCTGCCTTTGATGCTTTGAGGAATACCTCAAATTCATCAAACTATTTACCAAACTCCTAGCATTGGTGTACACGCAAGTATACCTGCACCTGTTTCTATTTTTAGCTATCCTAACACAACCCATGCGTTTAGTTGTACCGCAATGACTCCCAGTAATCTCTGATATATCCTGCATCTTGTTTTTCAGGCTTCTGCTCATTCCAATAGAAGCAGTCCAAGAATCACTTTCACCTTTGCCAGTGGCTACTGTTAATCTATTAGTTTTTGTAATCTCCCAAGCTAGCAGTTTTCCGACCCGCCTAACACTGCCTCGATAGCATCAGCAAATATTCTTGCACCCGTTCTATTTAAGTGTATCCTGTCCCTGTAGAAGCAGTCTCTCCTGTTAAAAATTACAGTTGTTCCACAGGCTTTTCCGTTATATTATGCGCTTGCCTATCAATGTACTCGTGAACCACTCGCTACAGCAAGACCGCACAATATCATGTGATTCCAGAAGCCCTGGGTTTTAAGTGACCTCTCTAGCAGTTTAAGTTAGGACAAATATATCTAGTGTTCTAAATTTACTCTGAAAAGTAAAGAGCATATTGCAACATCTAGACGCGTTGTGTTTTTCATCCCGGGACACCTCTTAGCTAAGGGCTGACCCGAAATGCCGCAATTAATGATTCTTAAAAAAATGATTGTTAGTGATTTGCATGTATTTAAAAAGAATGATCACGACATAATTATAACAAACAAAAAAGGTTTATTTAACATATATGTATACAAATAAGTACAATATAATTGGTACATAAGTTAGATTAATTGGTATGTAATTGTTAAGTAAACTAACTGGATACAAGCAGTATTAGCATTAGCATTAGCAGAGGCATATGATGCAAGAAAGCAAGCTTATTCAGCATCAGCCAAAAAAAAACAAAAAAAAAAAAAAAAACCCACTCCCATTTCACCCCTCCGTTCGTTCGAAATACCTGTCCAGTTGAGCTTTAAATTTGTTTAGGCTATCAACTTCAACAACCAGTGAAGGAAGTCGGTTCCACCAACCAACCACCCGCTGGCCAAAGGCAAATTTCCGCACATCTATCCGACATCCGTCCTTCCTCAATTTGAATTTATGCCTTCTGAGGTGATTATTCTGAGAAAGATGAAGAATCCCATTGGCATTGAGCATGCTCAAACCATTCAAAGCCTTATACACCTCTATCAGATCACCTCGCCGGTGCCTAGTCTCCAGACTCTGTAATTTGCAAACCTTAAGCCTTTCTTCGTAAGAGCAACCCTTTGTTCCATTTACTAATCTTGTTGCCCTTCTCTGTACCCGTTCCAGCAGCTCTACATCCTTCTTGAAATGAGGCCTCCAGACCTGTATACAGTACTCTAAGTGTGGTCTGACCATTGCCTTATACAAGGGAATAATCACCTCTTTATCCCTGCTAGAAAAATTCCTGTATATCATTGACAAGACACCATGAGCTACTCTTGCAGCTCGTCTGCACTGCTCAGAGAACTTCATATCTGCCTGCACAATTACCCCCAGGTCCTTTTCATTCTCCACCACTGTCAGTGTAGTACCGCAGAGTTGATACGTTGCTCTGGGGTTACTGTTTCCCATATGCAGCACTTTACATTTGTTGATGTTAAACCTCATTTGCCACCTCTCAGCCCATCTGTTCAACCTGTCCAGATCCTGTTGCAGCAGCATAGCGTCAGTATTGCCCTTAACGACCCTGCCAACCTTTGTATCATCTGCAAACTTGGACATTAAACTTGATATCCCATCATCAATATCATTCATAAACACCGAAAACAACAACGGACCCAACACTGAACCTTGAGGAACTCCACTAATAACATTAGTCCACGTTGAGCAGTGTCCATTGATTACCACTCTCTGTCTTCTGCCACTCAACCATCCCCTTATCCATAGCAGCAATTTGCCTCCAATGCCACACTGCTCCAATTTGTGCAGCAGTCTTCCATGTGCAACAGTATCAAAAGCCTTTCTAAGATCCAAATATATAATATCAAAGTTATTCCCTGCATCCAGTTCTTTTGTGACTACATCATAGTATCCAATCAAATTGGTCAGGCAAGACCTGCCCTTAACAAAACCATGCTGCGTCTGAGCTATAACTGAATTCTTGTCTAGATGATCCTGCAGTGCTTCTTTAACCAGTGCCTCCATTAATTTACCTGGAACAGAAGTTAAACTAACAGGTCTATAATTACTTGTGTCAGCCTTTGAACCTCCTTTGTGAATTGGGGTCACATTTGCACATCTCCAGTCCATAGGTACCTCCCCTGAGTCCAAGGAAGCTCTCATATCTTGCTTTAGCAATATTATAATCTTGTAATGTTCTTCATGTGGCTTTTACACTAATTCTCTATCAAGTCCAAAATTCTTTGTGTTTGTCATAACATACCCTTGTTCAAATACTAGCACAGGGAATTATATTAACTTAATAGTGTAATTAATATTTGACAATTAAATTAATAAGTCGCATTCTCTGTTAAACTGTATACTAAAAAAAATAATACAATTGTCGTGGTATATTTATATATACATGTGAGGAGCGATGTCTTATAAATGCATTAAAACGTATGCATATAGTAGGTTCGGCCTTATGCAATTTATTACAGTTTGTTATTAAACAATAAGGGTTGACTTACCCAACAATATTCTGCACCGCGTCGGTAAGGGGGGGGGGGAATCTGTTCCAGACATCAATATAGCTCTTTTCTCATCTTTTCCCTCGTAATTATTAATTTACCTCTTCTTTACACAATGACAAAAAAATCGGCCAAAGCTATCACTACTCTTTTCTTGTCGTGTCTTGCTCAAAGTTAACTGTGTGTGTGTGTGTGTGTCTTGTTTTTCCCCTTTCAAATATATACCTCTCCGCTTCCCCTCAACTGCGCTCCCTCAGAATTGTCTTATTCTCACGAGTCAACTATGTGGGGGGGGAAGAATTAAATGGGTATCGTACCATGCACGGAGTTACACAGGAGAACAGGTGACGTCACTGAGGTGTCCTATAACGGCGACCGCACCCCTGGGGTGTTTGAAATCGAAAGTAAAAGCTTAGCTCAAGTGACGCTATCGTTATATAATTTAGTTGTACAGGTCGTGAAAAAAATATCAGGCACTATTAGGCAAAATTACTTCTTGAAAGTAAGTGAAAGGGCTGAAAAGTGAAAATATTTTTCACACAGTCCAGCCTAAAAAAAAATCTACCTCTTGAGCCTTGCACAATCTTTTCACGGCCGAATTGGTCGACAATACTCTCATCATACACTCCCACCTATCGTGCTGGGCAGAATTGCAACCCTAATTCACGGCTTTTTTTCACCAGTGACATGTACTTGTTAAGTAATTGTGCTTGTCTCCTACTCTTGATATCATTAGTGCCAACGTGTACAACTATATCACCTTTTGTGCCCTTAAAAGATGATATCCGCTCTGCAACGTCATCAACCTTTGCCCCTGGCAGAAATACTCTGGTCCTGTTCCACCTATCCTTTGTACAAAGCATGTTTCCCGTTTCCCTGACATTAGAGTCACCAACAACTACTAGTTTCTGTGGGATCAGCGCATTCTGCCCCGGGGGTTTCCGCTGTGTTGCGTAATGACCAAGTGCAAACTCTGGCGTTGATGTGGACAGCTGAGAGCTTGATGGGCCCCTCAATTTAGAGTTGTGCTCGTTACTATTAACGGTTGCCCAGTTGAGTTAATGGAATACTCAAGATTCCGAAAAATTATTAATTCTATTATTGCAGTAATTGTAAAAAATTTTTCGATCAATGCAGAGAATATTAAACTAATTTTGTTGGAGATGCCCTCTAAGATTGTCTCAATAATGCGGACTGAAATGGGAAAGAGAATGATATCACTGAAAATAAATATTGCCACTAGATTAAGCAGATCAGTCCTTGGATAAATGCTCAATTTGTGAAACAGGGTAAAATACACCTTTTTACTTTAGGTATGAAAGAACTGAAAGAAAGTCATACTGGAATGTGTATAAAAAATGTAGTTCGCCATGTTTTAGAAAAATATGAGCTTGGAGTTCATCTGATTTCTTCAGTCACCACTGATAATGGCGCAAACATGATTAATTTGTTAATTTGCTTGGCAAAGACGATGAATGCAATAGTTAAGCTACAAGCGAAAAAGATTATCTTTGTGTAATCTCTTTCTCTGAGGAAAACAGCCTTTCCTTTAGAGTTGTTGGAATAAAGTGTGCAGCACACATACTTCAATTGGCAATCCGAGACGCGGTTGAGAACGCTGAATTAGTAAAATTTTTTAGTGAATGTCGGGTACTCGTCCGAAAACCACGAATTCCAAATTTAACCTCCAAATTATCCAAATTTAAAGACACCTGTATTGGATTGTCCAACAAAATGGAACAGCACATAGTAATGCTGGAGGCACTGTTAAAGTGCAAACATTTTTGTCACAAATTATCTCAGAATGATTTGAATTATTATTTTTCTTATGATCAGTGGGCTAAAGTTGAATGTATTTTGGAAGCTTTAAAACCTTTGAAGGAAGTTACCTTGAAATTAGAAACAGAACTGCCTAATCTAAGTGATTTTTATGGTATTTTGGTGAATTGAAAAATATAACAAATCCATATGTTTCCGTTTTAATAGAAAATTTGCATGTAGGAGAAAAATTAATAATGGAAAAAGAGAGCATCATAAGCGCAGTTTATCTCGATCCACGATATCAAATATTATTGGATCGTCAACAAAAGGCAAAGGCTGTGCAGCATTTAAAGATCGTTTGGGAATGGTGGAAAATTTAATACGTGAAAAAACAAGACAAAATATTAGAAAGCCAGGAGAAGAGGTAATTTCAGAAGAAGAATTTGATAACATGGAAAATTTTCTCACAGAAAAGGAGAAAGATATTAGAGAGCGTTCTAATTCAGCCGATATTGATATTGAAAATATTTTGTCTAGTTTCGAAGGGGTGAAAAGAGTAGAAAGAAAAAAGGCGTTTTGGAATTTTGGGAAGAAAACCGTTGTAAATATCCACAGCTCTATGAAATAGCTATAGTTATTTTAGGGACTCTAGCCAAGCAAGTTAGTGTAGAGAGGGCATTTTCAGGATTGAAGTTTATCTTGCGAGATAACGGGGATAGTCTGTGTGAAACTATGCTGGAAGATATTCTGCTAATTAGAAGCAATTATGGTTGCCTGTAGTAACGACCTGTAACTCATGTTTTAAAAATTAATTTTGTCACTTATTTTAACGTTGATTATTCAGCAGTTTGTGACCAAATATTGGAACTGTTTTATAATGTACATAAAGTTTTGTTGCATAATATAGTATAAAAGATATATGTTTATGTAATTATTAAAAACCAATACATCGCGAAAAAATTCATCTATTACTTTAAAAGTGTACCTAAATAACAATTCAATTTAACTCAAGTGGAAATGGAGAAAGTTTTACTAATTATGTGTAACAGTGACTTACAACTAACTAAAATAAATGCTTAATATTTACATTGAAATAATTGATCTCATATTTTGATTATTATTTCTTTAATATCACAAGTTTTGTTCTAAAATTCAATTTAATAATTAAATTGAATTTTCATTTAATGTAATTAAAAAAGGTAGACATAATAAAAACTTTTCAGAAGGATTATAATATTTTATGCTCTGAGCGAAAAAACCTGGTTCAACGGTGGCTGAAGGAGCGAAACCAGAACTGAACCGAAATTTTGCGTTTTCATTGAACCGGAGCGAAAACCGGAACGAAAAAAAAAAAAAGGTTCGATGCCCTAGTCTACTTTATGTAGTATTGTGTTTTGTTCTGTTGTTATTTTGTCTGGCTGCTTGGCTGCAGAACCCCTAGTGGACTCTACATTGCCACCTCAAAGTGATAGTGGCAGGTGAGGTGAGGAGAGCCAGGCTGCCCATCATGCTCTGGCTGGTCTGTGTCAGTGTTGGCTTAGCTTCCTGACAAAGACCAGAACAAGAACAAAAAAAAAATAAAAAAAAAAATAAAGTAATAAAAAATTAATACTAATAAAATAAAATAAAATTAAATTAACAAAATAAATAAATGAGAATAAAAATAAATAAATAAATTTATTTATTTATTTTTATTTTTTATTTTTATTATTTTTATATTTATAAAAAATAAATAAATAAAAGAAAAAAAGCAATAAAATTTTTTAATAAAATAAAAAAATGATAAAAAATAAATGCATAAAAATAAAAATTAAAATAAATTAAATTTAAAAAATAATAAAAATAAATAAAAATTATGATTTAAAGAAAATAAATAAATAAATAAAAATTATGATAAAAAAAGGAGAAAAGGGAGCCTAGTGCGAGTTAGCCATGAACTCTTAGCTGCAGTATTCCACTTATAATGTCCAGTCAGGTGTTGTCAATCTAGTTGGTGATGTTCAAATCAGTGATTGTCGATTTAAGTAGTCAAGAACTGTCCTACGTACAGTTCTGTTATTACTGGTGGGCATCTTGGTTCGATGGATATATCTTTCACTATCCTGCAGTATCTTGCTTGAGTCTTAGTCTGTTGTGTCAGTAGGGTTCTTCGTCTTGTGAAGAGATCCCTTGCAAAGCACTCTATTCCCCCTTGCAGTCTAGGAAATTATTATTATTATTATTATTATTATTAGCTATATGGTGCAAGGAAGCCTGAGGCTTATGCAGCACCAGCCAAAAAAAAAAAAAAAAAAATTACAGAATTACCCCAAAAGAGAGAGAGAGAGAGAGAGAGAGAGAGAGAGTCAAAAGGGAATCACCAAGAAAAAGAAGAATGATGATATCCAGCTCAGGACCCTGGGTGTGCCAAGCCCATACTCACCAGATTCTTGATCCATTGGGATAGATCTGATATTGGTAATGAGGATAGAACGGAGGTCCTCATATAGCTGGCAGTCGTATACAAGGTGCTGCCAGCTCTCAATCCCCCAGCAGGTGCATGTTGGGTTTTCTGTGATGCCGAGTGAGAGAGTTTAGTTTTAATAGCACCATGACCAGTAAGTAAAAACATTGTGTACAGGACTGGCGAGGACCATGGCGGAGGTCTGGGGAAGGATCTATTGACATCTGGTAGTTGGTATGAAAAGCCTAGTAGCTTCCGATATTAATTCCTTGAATGCTTGTCATTTAGTTTGCTGTTGGTAAAATCATCAGTTAGTCCTGAATCATCTGTCTGTCTAAATCATCTATTGGTAAAATCATCAGTTAGTCCTGATGATTTTACCAATTATCAGGTCAATTTTCTGTTTGCTGGACGAAAAACCGGAGTTTCTGGGACAAAAAACAAGCTACTCTCGCCCGACTATATCTGCTACGTTGTGAAAAATACCCATTGAAATTCCTCCCGTCATCGACGGGATTCGAACTCAGGTCTTTTCCACCCGGTGTGGAAAAGATTGTGATCCTACCAACTGTGCAGCCCATGAAGATTAGAAAGAAGCGTTAACAAAATCCAGACAGGTTGGCTGAACGCCGAGATCTCCAAGGACTCATATTGGACGTTTTTGCCAGTTGCCTAGATTTTATGGTGTACCAAAAATTCATAAGGAGGGAACCCGGTTGGGTTAATTGTGTAATTTGTGTGCAGCCCTACGCATACACTATATAGAATTCTAACCAAACGAATGTCACCTATTGTAGGACGATGGAACTTTAACCTCAAAGACAGTAGAGACGTTTTTGAATTTATACATGCTCAAATAATATAACACAGTCAGGTTTTGGTGTCATTTGATGTGGTGTCTCTCTTCACATGCATTCCCATCGAAAGTAGTGTGCAGTGTATTCGTACGGCATTGGAGAGGAATGGCTTCCTTGAGTATGGAAGATATTTGTAGCGGTGTCGAATTATGCCTTTCTACTACTACCATGTTATTTCAAGGAACTATGTATATGCTCAAGCTAAAGTAAAAACGATGTGTCGGTATTTATGGGTGGTACGAGAGTGAAAACGAGAGTGTGTAGATAACCTATGTTCCGGGGAAAATATACTCACTAAATCACAGCAGAAGGCAACACTCATACAAATAGTGTAATTTTGACTCTATTGGATAGGGTCGGGACCAATTGCAGCACCTACGAGGATAGTAAACGTATCAAAGTTGATCTCCGAAAATGTGGCTGTCACAGATTTTGGACAAACATATTCGAAAAGTTGAACACGGCGAAGAAAGGCGTTCTCGCTCGCTGCTACCACATAAATGCCCAGGTTCGAATCCCGTCGATGAAGCTAGGGACTTTAATTGGGCTTTTTTTACTCAGTGGCTCAGTTAGTCGACCTCAGGCGTAGATAGCAAGGTTTTTCCCCCAGAAACAGGGGGTTTTCGTCCAGCAAAACAGGCAAATGGACCAGAAAACACGCAATTTACAGACATAATACATAAACGGGTATATGTAATCATTTACGGGAAACCCTAATATAATATATATGTTGTCAGACACGCTTTTTTCAATTCGTGGCTGAGTTAGTGGGTTTCAGACGTAGATAGCAAGGTTTTCCCACCCCAGAAACTGGAATTTTTTCTTCCAGCCAAAGAGGAAATTCGACAAGAGACCATCCTCCCCATACCGGGTGGAAAAGGCCCGGTTTCGAATCCTGTTGATGACGCAAGGAACTTTAGTGGACTTTTTTCACTCCGTGGCTGAGTTAGTCAGTCTCAGACGTAGATAGCAAGGTTTCCCCCCACATGGGGTTTTTTTTGTCCAGCAAAACAGGGAAATCGAAACAGGCAATTTAAAGACAAAATACATATATGGGTATATATTAGAAATAATAGGTGGCTCTAATATAATAATTTGATTTTGCTGCTTTTGGATGAGCAGCATTAGATTTTTCACTAGATTGGGACAGAGTCGCCGACTCCGGGAGTGGGGATCAGCTATACTTGCTACTAACTGGTAGAGGAATCATTGTTTCGTCGCGAACCCCGCTGGTTCCAAAAAGTTAAATCAGAAGTGGGGTTGTGTTGTAGTCTCATGAGAAATTGTTTTGCCATCCGTATATAACTTAATACTGTACATATTTAGATTTAGAAAGTTGAAAACTAATTTTTTTTTGTTAAATTAGTTTTAGCTTACGGAACTTTGTATTTTTGTTAAGCAGAATTTTCTTCCAACTCCTTGTTTTTTATTAGAATTGAAAATACTGTAACAGATTTGAAGATGATATCTTGCATTGTCACGTGAGTAGTGCTTTGCCCGTAAAGAATATCTGAAGGAACTGGGGAGAAATGTCTCTTGGAAAAGCGCAGTAAGTTGGATCGATTACAGTATATAAGATATTTTAACAAACATTTACTAATGTAGGAATGAGGAACAATCTCACCCTCATAACGGTGCGATTGTTTAAGAACGGAGTTAAAATTTTAATATTTCCTGGCATTATTTTAGCTTTGGGCGTTTTTTTTTCTATTGCGTAAAATCATGTGATCAGCCGGTCAATGAATTGTCTGTTACATCAGTTGTCCAATGTGCAGAAAACTTGATTACTTTTGATTTTCTGGGAATCGGGTTTGCCTGTAACGGTTGTCGTTTATAAGTTTACTTTAGAATTAAACCAAAAGTGTTTCGGTATTAAACTTCAAAAATAAAATGATAACAATAAAGTAAATAAAAATAATAAATAAAAGGTGAACAAAATAAAGTTTTTCCAAAACGATAACATGGGCTTCCCCTCCCCTTTTCTTTTTTTTTTTTTTTTTGAAGGGCTTGGCATCTACAATACACTACCTAGTTTGGCTCTATACAGACGCTCTGGCTCGTGGTAAAATAGCACCACTGGCAAAATCTGCTATTTCGAGAGTGGGATATAGGATATATACAAAAAAAATACAGTATTTGAAAAAAAACCATTTTTTTTTTGTTTTGTTTTTACGATCTCTTTAAACTCTTTGGATCATAGCACAAGAAGCTGGTTTGTATATAAAACTGAATATTCTAAATAAAGATACACATCCTCTTTCTTCCTCATAGTGCACCATAATTTGTAATGGTGTCTCATTGAAGTAAAACAATTTGTAATTAATTTTGGCTTCCAGATATCAATACCAATGAGAACAGGTGTGTATAACGTTTGCACATGTCAAATAAACTTGATAAAAATGAAATAAATAATATACAGTATAGCCTCAATTTATTGCACCTCTTTTATACTATGGTTTGGGGTATACCATTTGCATTGCGCCTATTCCCCAAGATGATTGCAAAAAAATGCTGTATATGTTATCTTCCAATTGCATCTGACAGATGTGTCTTTTTTAAATGTTTGTTATTTTTTTAAAAATTTGTAAATGAAATCAAATTCTCTTTTATATCTTTGCCCACTAATATTCTCTAACTTGATTATACAGCATAGATATGAGCAAATTTTCTCGCAGTAAAGAAATGTGGAATAGGAGAGTGAAAATAAGGTCACAAAGCTTACAAGTTAACTTTGGAGGACAGGTTTTAAGGACAAGTGGAGAAACAGCATCAGGACTTAAGAGAAGTTTTTAAAACTGAAATTGTTCAGGATTCTTCTAATTTCTTTTTGTTAGAAAAACCAAGGTAGGTATCAAGTGTAATGGGCTCACTATGAAATGAGAGGTTTACCTATCATCAAGATGTAACAGCAATGGAAGTTTGTAATGATATAAATTAGGTTAACTTTGTCGGAAGACCAGAAGGCAGAACTGTAATTTTGACAAGAGAAAAGTTTTATACTCTTAACCCTTTCAGAATCTAGTTTGGATTTGATTTATTAATAACTTTTATAACCAGTGTGAAATTGCAAGGTACTACATATGAGTAGCAGTAATCCAGATTAACATACCAACCATGTGGTACTACACTCAGGGTAGTGGAAAACAAAAAAGACTTGGGGGTGATTGTGCAGCAAAGTTCTCTGAGCAGTGCAGCCAGACTGCCAGGACAGCACATGAGGTTTTGTCTATGATATACAGGAATTTTGCTAGCAGGGATAAGGAGGTGATTATTCAATTGTATTAGGCAGTACAGGCCACATCTTGAGTATTGCATACAGGTCTGGAGACCTCATTTTAGGAAAGATAGAGCTGCTGGAGCATGTACAGAGAAGAGCAACAAGATTGGTGAGGAGAAGAATCTGGGGACTGGGCACCAGCGAGGTGATCTGATAGAGGTGTATAAAGCCTTGAATGGTTTGAGCATGCTCAATGCTGATGGGATTCTTCCTCTTGCTCAGAATAATCACCTGAGAGGACATAAATTCAAATTGAGAAAAGACAGATGTAGGATAGATGTGAAGAAATTTGCCTTTAGCCAGCGGGTGGTTGGTTGGTGGAATAGACTTCCATCCCTTGTCGTGGAAGTTGATAGCCTAAATAAGTTTAAGGCTCAGCTGGACAGGTATTTCGAACGAACAAAGGGGTGAAGTGGAAGTGGTTATTGTTTTATTTATTTATTTTATTTTATTTATTTTTTTTTTTGGCTGATGCTGCATAAGCTTGCTTTCTTGCATCAAATGCCTCTACTAATGCTAAGAAAAGGGTGCTCTTACCAAGAAAGTCTTTAGTTCTGCAAATTGCAGTGTATGGAGACTAGGCACCTGCAGCACTATGTGATTGAGATATTTAAGGCTTTGAATGGATTGAGCAAGCTCAGTGCCGATGGGATTCTTCCTCTTGCACAAACTACACACACACAAGGAGGGTGTAAATTCAAATTGAGGTAGGATGGTTGCAGAATAGGTTTACAGAAGTTTGCCTTCAGCTAGCAGGTGGTTGGTTGCTGGAACAAACTTCTGTCTGATGTTGTGCAAGTTGATAGCCTGAATAAATTCAAGGAAGAACTAGAAATGTTGGAGAGGATGGATAGATGAAATGGGAACTTTGTTTTTTTTTTCTTTTTTTGGTTGATGCTGTATAAGGTTGATTTCTTGCATCATTTTCCACTACTAATATTAATATTAATGTCAGTTTAGGTAGAAAATGAAGCTGGAGATTTGGATGCAAGTAATTTGTAATGCAATATTGTTAGTAAAAACAGTCATAGCATATTTTTTGAGAAACATGGTTTAGATAAAAGATGAGTTTTTAAGTGGAATGAGGAATGAAGGATATTATTATCCTCCATGGATATTATTAATATTATTAATTTCAGCTATATGGTCTGGCAAATATAGTCTATAATTGAGATAATCTAACCAAGGGAAAATGAATAGGAATTCCCATACAAATAATGGAAAAAAAAAAAGCAAAAAAAAAAAAAAAAGCATAGTTGCAGCAGCATAGTGTCAGTTGTCAAGGACACTACTGACACTATGCTGCTGCAACAGGATCTGGAAAGGTTGAGCAGATGGGCTGAGAGGTGGCAAATGAAGTTTAACATTGACAAATGTAAAGTACTACATATGGGAAACAGCAACCCCAGAGCAATGTATCAACTCTGTGGTACTACACAGAGAATGAAAGTGGTAGAGAATGGTTGTGCAGGCAGATATGAAGTTCTCTGAGCAGTGCAGACGGGCTGCAAGAGTAGCTCATGGTGTATTGTCAATGAGATATAGGAATTTTTCTAGCAGGGATAAGGAGGTGATTATTCCCTTGTATAAGGCAATGGTCAGACCACACCTAGAGTACTGTATACAGGCCTGGAGGCCTCATTTCAAGAAGGATGTAGAGCTGCTGGAACGAGTACAGAGAAGGGCAACAAGAGTAGTGAAAGGAACAAAGGGGTGCTCTTACGAAGGAAGGCATAAGTTTTGCAAATTACAGTGTCTGGAGACTAGGCACCAGGCTTTTTTTTTATTTATTTATTTATTTATTTTATTTTATTTTATTTATTTTTTTTTTTGGCTGATGCTGCATAAGCTTGCTTTCTTGCATCAAATGCCTCTACTAATGCTAAATCCTGTTTTGCATAAGTGCAAAATTACACAGAACTGAGAATAACCATGAAATTGAGAATAAGCACCATGAGAGAAGAAGCCTTCACCAAGTTTTGATCTGAGGTTCCCAAAGGATAGCTAACATGAACCCTTAGAAGTGGTACTTCCAAGGATTATTGGTGTGTTAGGTGAATTGTCTGGTATTCTAAGTATATGAATAAGGTGCATGGTCATTAGTAATAACAAAAGCCTTTATATCTAACAGTAAATCAAAAAATGGCTAAGGTCTGAACATGAAAATCTCCAAGCAAAATTACTTCACTGTTAGAAATGTTAGGTTTGAGAAAATGGTTTCAAAGACAGAAAGTCAATGATCATAGCAAAATGAGAGAGTGACAGAGGTAACAAATGAATTTGAGAGAATAGAGTAAAAAGTATAAGATATATTGTGAACGATGTTACTATCCTGAACAAGATAAATGTTGGAAGTGATCACAGGATGGTAAGATGCACTCTTGATATAGATGTAATAAAAAAAGAAGAAAAAAAACTGACTCGAGTAAATAATATGAAGGTCTTTGAGATAACAGAAGAGGAGAAAAAGCAATATGTCCTGGAACTTAAGAACAAGTTTGAGCTTCTGCAGACCTTTCAGAACCAAGATATTGACGAGGAATACAACAACTTTCTGAATATAATAAAGCATGAGAAACCTATAAGTAAAAGAAATCCAAAGGAGAAAAATTTAGTTAAGAAACACTTGTCATGATGAACCAAAGGTGACAAATGTAGAGCAAGATAAATACTGACAAGGACAAAATTGAGTATACCGAGTAATGCAAAGCCATTAGAAAGAAAGTCAGAGAGGACATACGAAGATTTAACACAAGAAAAGTAGAACAAGCATTAAGGTAAAACAAAGGACTTAAATCAGCAGTCATGAGCAGTAATACAGAAAGACAAATGATACTGAATCTGAAGAATAGTGATGTAGTTATAAATAGTACTTATAAATGCGCTGGTCCCAAAGGAACTAGTAGTTGTTGGTGACTCTATGGTCACGGAAACGGGAAACATGCTTTGTAAAAAGGATAGGTGGAACAGGGCCAGGGTATGTCTGCCAGGGGCAAAGGTTGATGACGTTGTAGAGCGGATATCATCTTTTAAGGGCACAAAAGGTGATATAGTTGAACACGTTGGCACTAATGATATTAAGAGTAGGAGACCGGCGGAATTACTTAACAAGTACAGGTCACTGTTGAAAAAAAGCCGTGAATTAGGGTTGAATTTGAAAGTGTCTGCAATTCTGCCCAGACACGATAGGAGGGAGTATATGATGAGAGCCCTGTCGATCAATTCGGCCCTGGAAGGATTGTGCAAGGCTCAAGGGGTAGAATTTTTTTCAGCCTGGTCTGTACTTGTTAACAGGAGAGACTGCTTCTACAGGGATGGGATACACTTAAATAGAAAGGGTGCAAGAATGTTTGCTGATAATATCGAGGCAGTGTTAGGTGGGTCGGAAAACTCCTAGATTGGGGGGATACAAGGACTAATAGATTAACAGTAGCCACTGGCAGAGGTGAAAGTGATTCTTGCACTGCTTCTATTGGAATGAGCCGCAGCCTGGAAAATAAGATGCAGGATACTTGAGAGACTGCTGGGAATCATTGGGGTACAAATAAACACAGGTTGTGTTAGGGTAGCTAAGAAAAAGAACAGGTGCATGTATACTTGTGTGTACACCAGTGCTAGGAGTTTAGTAAATAAATTTGATGAATTTGAGGTATTGCTCAAAACATCAAAGGCAGATATTGTGGGGATTTCAGAGACGTGGTGTCACACAGATATAAGGAATGCAGAACTGGAATTTGGGGAGTACAATGTCTACAGAAAGGATAGACAGGGTAGGAAGGGAGGAGGGGTTATGCTATTAGTTAAGAAATACATAAAATCCAAGGAAGTGAAGCCAGTCGACATTGCTGGACAGTGCAGTGTCGAGGCAGTTTGGTGTGACATAAGCATTGGGAGATCAAAATTGAGAGTAGGAGTGTGCTATAGGCCTAATGACTCTGATGAGTATAATAAGAAACTGTACAGGGAAATAGAGTGGGCCAATAAATCAGAGAGTCTTATAATGGGGGATTTTAATTTCCCAGATATTGACTGGAATTTGGGGGCTGGTCACTCACACACACTAGCAAAGCTTTTGTGGATTTATTGGATGATTGTTTTCTACATCAGCATGTTCGGGAGGCAACTAGAGGGAGTAATACTCTTGATTTGATTATCAGTAGTGATTCTTCATGCATTAAGAATCTGCAGGTAAATGAACCACTAGGTGGCAGTGATCACAGTGTGCTGAAGTGGGATTTACTCAAAGAGGTAACTACCATTAGGGGTAAAGGGACGGGTTATTGCTTTCGTAAAGGCGACTACGATGGACTGAGACAGTATTTAAATTCTATACAGTGGAACCAACTGATGATGTTACCAACAGCAAATTCAAAATGGGAAGCATTCAAAGAACTTATCTTGGAAGCTACTAGGCTTTACATACCAACTAAGAAATATTGTTCAAGGTTTAGGCCTAAGTGGATGTCAGATGAACTAATGAGACATATGGCAGAGAAGAAAAATGCATGGGATACATACAAATTAACACGTGACACAGAAGCCTATGATAGATACAAGTTGATCTGTAACCAAGTTACAAAGGAGGTTAGGCAGGCGAAGGCAGATTACGAGAAATCTTTGGCAAGGGATGCAAAGAAAAACAGCAAAGAGTTCTTTACTTATGTAAACTCTAGAAGGAAGGGGATGAATCAGATTGGTCCACTTGATATCGATGGGTCAACTGTTGATAATCCTGCTCAGGTAGCTAACAAACTGAATGAATATTTTGCATCGACATTCACACACGAGGAGTTATTCAGCGAGGGGAATGCCAGAGGTGTATTCAACTCTGGCAGTAAGCTAGAGAATCTTGTAATAACTGAGAGTAAAGTGGAGGAGAAATTGTTGAAGATAAATACAAGAAAGGCACCTGGGGTGGATGGGATCTATCCAGTTATATTAAAGGAGGCAGCAAAGGAAGTAAGCAAACCCTTGTCCATAATTATGAGAGCTTCCTTGGACTCAGGGGAAGTACCCATGGACTGGAGATGTGCAAATGTGACCCCAATTCACAAAGGAGGATCAAAGGGCGACACAAGTAATTATAGACCTGTTAGTTTAACTTCTGTTCCTGGAAAATTAATGGAGGCACTGGTTAAAGAAGCACTGCAGGATCATCTAGACAAGACTTCAGTCATAGCTCAGACACAGCATGGTTTTGTTTAGAGGAAGTCTTGCCTGACCAATTTGATTGGATACTATGATGCAGTCACAAAAGAACTGGATGCAGGGAATAACTTTGATATTATATACTTGGATCTTAGAAAGGCAAATTGCTGCTATGGATAAAGGGGTGGTTGAGGGGGAGAAGACAGAGAGTGGTAATCAATGGACACTGCTCATCGTGGAGTCCCTCAGGGTTCAGTATTGGGTCCATTATTGTTTTCTGTATTTATAAATGATATTGATGATGGTATATCAAGCTTAATGTCCAAGTTTGCAGACGATACGAAGGTTGGCAGGGTTGTCAAGGACACTACTGACACTATGCTACTGCAACAGGATCTGGAAAGGTTGAGCAGATGGGCTGAGAGGTGGCAAATGAAGTTTAACATTGACAAATGTAAAGTACTACATATGGGAAACAGCAACCCCAGAGCAACGTATCAACTCTGTGGTCCTACACTGACACGGGGTGGTTGTGCAGGCAGATATGAAGTTTTCTGAGCAGTGCAGGCGGGTTCAAGAGTAGCTCATGGTGTATTGTCGATGATATATATAGGAATTTTTCTAGCAGGGATAAGGAGGTGATTATTCCCTTGTATAAGGCAATGGTCAGACCACACCTAGAGTACTGTATACAGGTCTGGAAGCTTCATTTCAAGAAGGATGTAGAGATGCTGGAACGAGTACAGAGAAGAGCAACAAGATTAGTGAATGGAACAAAGGGGTGCTCTTACGAAGAAAGGCTTAAGTTTTGCAAATTACAGTGTCTGGAGACTAGGCACCGGCGAGGTGATCTGATAGAGGTGTGTAAAGTCTTGAATGGTTTGAGCATGCTCAATGCTGATGGGATTCTTCCTTTTGCTCAGAATAATCACCTGAGAGAGCATAAATTCAAATTGAGAAAAGACAGATGTAGGATAGACGTGAGGAAATTTGCCTTTGGCCAGCGGGTTGTTGGTTGGTGGAATAGACTTCCATCCCTTGTCGTGGAAGTTGATAGCCTAAATAAGTTTAAGGCTCAGCTGGACAGGTATTTCGAACGAACAGAGGGGTGAAGTGGAAGTGGTTATATTTTATTTATTTATTTATTTATTTATTTTTTTTTGTTTGGCTGATGCTGGATAAGCTTGCTTTCTTGCATCAAATGCCTCTACTAATGCTAATGCTAATAGCAGAGAAGGCATAATTCAAATAGCAGAAGACTACTATAATGTATTGTATAAAAGTTCTAAAGGCTTCTGATTCTTCATTTTCTTCAGTGAATGTTCTATCTCATCAGGAAGGATATTGGGTAAGTCATATGTGTTGTAAATTTACGATCCATCTTCCCCACTGCTGGCATCATTGAAGAAAATGAACAATCAGAAAGCACCGGGTGGAGATGAAGTTACTCTAGAGTTGTTAAAATTGGGAAGAAGAGACATGGCGCAGAAAATGGCAAGGCTTTTCACAAAATACATCTCTTCATCAGTTGGTTATGGTGAGACTAACTGATGATGTTACGAATAGCAAATTCAAAATGGGAAGCATTCAAAAATTAATCTTGGAAGCTGATAGGCTTTTCATACCAACTAGGAAATATTGTTCAAGGTTTAGGCCTAAATGGATGTCAGATGAACTAATGAGACATGTGGCAGAGAAAAGAAATGCATGGGATACATATAAATTAACAGGTGATATGAAAGCCTGTGATAGATATAAGCTGGTCTGTAATCACGTCACAAAGGAGGATAGGCAGGCCAAGGCAGATTATGAGAAATCCTTGGCAAAGGATGCACAGAAAACCAGCAAACAGTTCTTTACTTATGTAAACTCTGAAAGGAAGGGGATGAATCATATTGGTCCACTTGATATCGGTGGTTCAACTGTTGATAATCCTGCTCAGGTAGCTAACAAAATAAATGAGTATTTTGCATCTACATTCACACGTGAGGAGTTATTCAGGGAGGGGAATGCCAGAGGTGAATTAAACTCTGACAGTGAGCTAGATGATTTTGTAATAACTGAGATCAATGTAGAGGAGAAATTGTTGAAGATAAACATAAGAAAGGCACCTGGAGTGGATGGGATCAATCCAGTTATATTAAAGGAAGTAAGCAAACCCTTAGCCATAATTATGAGAGCTTCCTTGGACTCAGGGGAGGTACCCATAGACTGGAGATGTGCAAATGTGACCCCAATTCACAAAGGAGGGTCAAAGGGCAACACAAGTAATTACAGACCTGTTAGTTTAACTTCTATTCCAGAGAAATTAATGGAGGCACTGGTTAAAGAAGCACTGCAAGATCATCTAAACAAGACTTCAGTTATAGCTTGGACACAGCATGGGTTTATTGAGGGAAAGTCTTGTCTGACCAATTTGATTGGATACTATGATGTGGTTTCAAAGGAACTGGATGCAAAGAATAATTTTGATATCATATATTTGGATCCTAGAAAGGGTTTTGATACTGTTTTACATGGAGGACCGCTGCACAAATTGGAGCAGTGTGGCATTGGAGGCAAATTGCTAATAAAGGGATGATTGAGTGGGAGAAGACAGAGAGTGGTAATCAATGGACACTGCCCTTCATGGACTAATGTTATTAGTGGAGTTCCCCAGGGTTCAATGTTGGGTCCAGTGTTGTTGTTTTCTATATTTATTAATGATATTGATGATGGTATATTAGGCTTAATGTCCAAGTTTGTAGACAATACAAAGATTGACAGGGTTGTTAATGACAGTATGCTGCTGCAACAGGATCTAGAAAAGTTGAGCAGATGGGCTGAGAGGTGGCAACTGAAGTTTAACATTGACAAATGTAAAGTACTGCATATGGGAAGCAGTAACTACAGTGTAACGTATCAACTATGTGGAACTACAATGACAGTGATAGAGAATGAAAAGGACCTGGGGGTAATTGTGCAGGTAGATATGAAGTTTTCTGAGCAGTGCAGATGGTCTGCAAGAGTAGCTCATGGTGTCTTGCCAATGATATACAGGAATTTTTCTAGCAGGGATAAGGAGGTGATTATCCCCTTGTATAAGGCAGTGATCAGGCCACACCTTGAGTACTGTATACAGGTCTTTTAAGAAGGATGTAGAGCTGTTGGAACGAGTATAGAGAAGGGCAACAAGATTAGTGAATGGAACAAAGGGTTGCTCTTATGAAGAAAGGCTCAAGATTTGTAAATTACAGTGTCTGCAGACTAGGGACCTGTGAGGTAATCTGACTGAGGTGTATAAAGCCTTGAATGGTTTGAGCATGCTTAATGTTGATGTAATTCTTCCTCTTGCTCAGAATAATCGTCTGAGAGGAATAAATTTAAATTGAGGAAAGAGTTGTAGGATAGATGTGCTGAAGTTTGCCTTTATCCAGCAGGCGGTTGATTGCTGGAACAAACTTCCATCTGTCATTGAGCAAGTTGATAGCCTATGTACAAATTAGTGAAATGCATTGAAGTTGATAGCTTAAATAGATTCAAGGCATAACCAGACAAACATTTGGAGCAAGTGGATAGGTGAAATGAGAAAGTTTTTTTTTGGCTGATGCTATATAAGCTTGCTTTCTTCCATTGTCTGCCTTTACTAATGCTAGTAATGCAATCATAATTTTGCTGCATCAGAAAGGAGACAAATCAGAAATTGGAAATTGTAGACCAATTATCTTGTTGTCCCATATCTATAAGTTGTTCACAAGGATCACAACTAACAGATTAGAAAGAATACTTGATGAAAATCAACTGAAAGAGCAAGCTGGCTTTAGGACATTATTCTCAGCTATGGATCATCTTCACATAATATCAATTCTAATCACGTATCATCTAATCACGTATCTAATCATCTTCACGTATTATCAATATTAATGGAGAAAGAAAATGAATATAAAGCACCATTATGCTTGGCATTTGTGGATTATGAAAAGGCATTTGACTCCATACAGCTTAAGGCAATGTTTTGGCCACTGGGAAGACAAGGCATAAACACCCCACATATTATGAATTTGAAGAAAATATATGCGAATGCTACCTCCTTTATTAGACTATACAAAGACAGTAGCAAATTTAAAATTGAGAAAGAAGTCCGACAAGGAGACAATATCTCTGAAGTTGTTTACTGCTGCCCTTGAGGAAGCTTTCAGAATATTGGACATTGTCCATTGACATTGACGCCTTTCTGTGAAAGGAGTCAATGTGAATGGTGAGTACCTAAACCATTTACAATTTTCAGATGACATTGTGATCATAAGCCATGATCTTGAAAAATTAGAGGGGGAAACCTTAATCAGGTATGCAGAGTTAGTAAGGATGTCGGACTAAAGATGAATGTGGCTAAAACAAAAGTAATGATGAACAGGTATGCCACAGAAAGGGATATAATTGTTCAAAGAATAGAAATTGACTTGGACAAGTCATTAGCTGTAACAGTGATAAATGGCTGGAAGTCAAGAGAATAAATTTCGGAATGATAGCATTCAGGAAATGTAGTCAGATACTGAGGAGCAATATCCCCTTTTGTCTGAAACGTCAAATAATGAACCAATGTATATTCCCCACCACGACTTATGGAAGTGAAACTTGGGCACTCACAAAAATAATGTAAGAGAAGCTGAAAACTACACAGTGAAGAATGGAATGATTATATTAGGAATTAGACTGTTGGATAAAAAGAAAAACACATGGATTAGGTAGCAAACACAAGTAAAGGACATTCTTATCAAAACTAAAGAAGTGGAATGGACTTGGACACGACACATAGCTTGAAGACATGATGGCAGATGTACTAATAAAATAACAGGATGGTAACCAAGAGGAGCTAAAAGAAAACCTGGAAGACAACAACAGAGATGGAGAGATGAAATTCAAGAGTCCTTGGGTAGTAAATGGATGGCCAATGCACAAAACAGAAGGAACTGGAAAGTTTCTGGAGAGGCCTTCAGTGGATTGAAACTGATGATGATGAGATTAAAAATGAGTTTGAACCAAAGGAGATCAAAATGAGAAAATTCCAGATTAGGGAGTCTCTGACAAGGAATATTAGGGCAGATGTGCAAAAGTACTTAGCGAGGCTTAGCAGATTGTAGATGGAAAAAACACATCATTAAGACTATAATTGAAATTATGTGTATTTGTGAAATGAATTATTTAGTTTTTCAGAAGTGTAATTTTTTTATAGATAAGTTTGTTGTTCCATTAGTTTGACTATTTATAATGTACTGGTTTAGATGACATAAAAGTTGAGGGAACATGTGAAGTGATGAAATTTTTAGAGATGACATGCACACAGCAAGATAACCATGCTCCTTATATAATGTGCTTCCATGTATAATGTCTTGGCAGTCTTCCCCGCATATTCACTGCCCAGACCCTCTGCAGTTACAGTGGCAGAGTTGAGGGTGTGCCAACCGGGCTAGCCGGGTGGGTAAAGTGCCTGCCTGGCAACCCAAAGGTTGCGGGTTCGAATCCCGCCTCGGGCTTGGATCAGAGTAGTGAAAAACCTTGGGAGGTGCAATATGGCCACAGAAGCCAATGCACCAACAACTATCAAAAAAAACAAAAAAAAAAAAGTTGAGGGTTCAAAATTATACATTAGCTGCCTGGCACATTTGCCATAGGTTGGTTGCAACTGCCTTAACAAAATAAATAAATTAAAAAATAAATGATCCAGCTGCCTCCTGGAGCATTATCAATAGCTCCAGTCCATTGGAAGACCTGGCAGCTGGCCTGTGAAAACTGTTTTAATAATAGATATTACTATGATACCATTATCTCAAAAGCCATGGCACATAACTGTATAACAGAAGAAATGGCGAGAAAGGCTTAAGTTTTGCAAATTACAGTGTCTGGGGACTAGGCACTGGCGAGGTGATCTGATAGAGGTGTATAAAGCCTTGAATGGTTTGAGCATGCTCGATGCCGATGGGATTCTTCCTCTTGCTCAGAATAATCACCTGAGAGGGCATAAATTCAAATTGAGGAAAGACAGATGTAGGATAGATGTGCGGAAATTTGCCTTTAGCCAGCGGGTAGTTGGTTGGTGGAATAGACTTCCATCCCTTGTTGTGGAAGTTGATAGCCTAAATAAATTTAAGGCTCAGCTGGATAGGTATTTTGAACGAACGGAGGGGCGAAATGGGAGTGGTTTTTTTTTTTTTTTTTTTGGCTGATGCTGCATAAGCTTGCTTTCTTGCATCATATGCCTCTGCTAATGCTAATGCTAGAGCTTTTATCTAATTGCCAAACATGGTTTTCTTCATCTCAAGCCTCTAGTAGCAAAATAGTGGTATTGCTCATGTTGCTTCATATACTACTTAGTTTTAACTGGCAGACCTAAATCTGCCCTTGACGACAACTCTTAGCATTTTTGAATTCCAAATGGCCACTTGAAAATTAAAAGTCAATATATATTTCTTAGAAACAATATACAACCTACAAATGGATGTGTTTTTTGGAACCAGGCAACCAGCCCATGCTATTCCAAATTTTGGAATTTGAGTTGATTTTTTTTGGACTCACCATAAGTTTTAAATTAAGCTATATTCATGATAATTTATTTTTGTTTATCTCTTCATCAAAAATAGTTCTATTTAAAAGTGTTTTAAAGAAAAACAGAAAGTTAAATTTTGATATTAAATGGTTAATATGAGTTATTAAAACCAAATTGATGATTTATTTTGCTTTACTATCAGTGTAATGTAATAATCATCTGTTAATTTTGTATAGTTTACTTCACTATATGAAATAGATATTCTTGTTTCAGAGGTGTGTTTTGTTTGGGTGAGCACACTTTAAGTGTACCTGCCCACTTACATGCTCTCAATCGACAGCGGTTATGTGAACGACTGCAGAAGAAAGGAGTGCCTGAGAAAGCTATTGTTGTACTGCAAGGAGGAGAATCATGTACTAGATACTGCTCAGATGTGGAACCAGTATTTCGTCAGGTAAAAAATGGAACACAAGTTTAAATAAGTTTTTTCTAATTTCTTTTCTGCAGATTATGCTATATGTCTGTTAATTATATACATGAGTCTTGGTTAAGTTGTAATATCTGTCCTTTATAGAATTAGAAAACTAATTACACAAAGTTAGCTAACATTTTAATAATTAGCAATAATTTATAGCCTAACTTAGACATTTAAATGATCATGAATATGAATGTTTATATAAAAATCAGTGATAGAAATTGGTGGGTACAACTTTTTTTTTGAAACTTTCTAGTTTTAAAAACCATTATGTATACTTATTATTATAGGCAATGTTTTTTTAAAGTCATTTGAACATGAAGGATCAGTGACAAGGAGTCAGACTACAGTAAATAAAGCGATACTTGAGAAGAATCTGTGGGAAAAACTACTGAATATGAGTGAAAAGATGGCTCGAGAAGTAGATGTCATACGTACGGTTATATTGAAAAAGGCTGCACGTGAGTACATCATCCTGATGATCATTAACATTTCCAGTGAGATGACACATGGGATATATCCTGTTGGGAATATTAGTGATATAATCATTAGACTCAAGGATGATTTCCCCCCTCCCAGACTGGAGAAGTGCTGACATCTCCAAACGTGGACTACAGAGCTTAGAAACTAGGCACCTTAAGAGAGAATTAAAAGAGAATTAGCTGGAGAGAATTAAAAGAGAATTAGCTGGAGTGTATAAGGCACCAATAGGTGAAAGTGAAATGAACAAGGGTGAAATTTTCACCATTATGAGTGATTCCAGAACCAGAATCCATAAATTCAAATTATGGAGGGGAAGGTTTATACTGAATTGCAGGAGTTTTCTTTTAGCCAGAAAGTTATTAATTATTGGAATAAGCAGGGGCAGCTCATTGGTAGGCACTGCTGAACTGCAGCACCCACAACTTTTTAAATCTAAACATACAGTCAATGGAATTATATGAAATTTTGTGAAGAACAATGCAGTGCAATGAATATTTTTATTAACAGGTCAGCATATACTGTGCTCATCCTCTATTTCCAATAATCATTTCAATAATAAACAGATAAAAACATGAAATCGTTTTCAACTTTGAAGTTTAACCGTAGGTGGAACTGTGCGCTACGCAGTTTCACATTTTGGCCCCAGTGGTTGTGTCATTGCCTAGTTGGCAGGTTGCCAATACGCATTTTTTAGCAGTGATAAAACGAGTCAAAGGAACTGCGGAGTGCACAGTGCCTATTTGAATAGTGCACCAAACTTGAATTAAAAAGTTATTAATCTATTTTCAACAAATAAAAACCGAAGAATGGATTTTATTTTAAATAAAATTTCAAGATTACTCAGTGTGTTAGTGGTAAGTGTCCAGGTAATGTTTTGTAGTATTTTTAACTTGCTTATTATTATTACTATCTATGTCTACATGGCTTATAACCAAGGCAACTTAATTTAACTTTAAGAAGCAGCACCCCCCATAGATCAGAGTCACAAGCCGCCACTTGGAATAAGTTACCTCCATGGGCGTTGAGGCTGACAGCTTGTGGAAATACAAAGGTCAGCTGGATAGACACCAATTTTGTCTATTCAGATGACCTTAATTATTATCATTATTTATTATTTATTTATTTTTTGGCTGGTGCAACAAAAGCCTAGGCTGTCCTTGCATCATTTGACTAATACTGAGGTGCGAAAGATGTGATAGGTTACTATAGACTGGTATATTGTGTATTGTAAGGGGCTTAAGAGGGGAACAGGCATTCTGTGTGTTATCAGACACTCAGCCTAAAACACTGATGGATCCAATATCTTTCTATTTCAGAAGATATAGTTCAGTTGGCCTGCCTCCCTAAAATCCATTCATGCACACCTTCTCAATGGTAAGCCCTGTTACCTAACTTAGTTGGCAACGAATGTGTAGAGTGGTTCCCTTCAAGATGCCTGGTCAGTGTGAATAGGAAAAGATCAAACCCTTCAGCACATGATTTTTTTTTTTTTTTTTTTTTGATTTGGTAGTTGTTGGCGCATCGGCTTCTGTGGCCATATTGCACCTCCCAAGGTTTTTGCAGTACTTTGATCCAAGCCCGAGGCGGGAATCGAACCCGCGACCTTTGGGTTGCCGGGCAGGTAGTTCACCCACTCGGCTAGCCCGGTCGGCTCAGCACATGACAGCACGACAAAACAAATGGCTCTCTATCCCCAGCAGCTTTCACTCCTCCCTCTTATGGCAGCAAGGATCAAAGTGTAAACAGAGGGTGCTAAGAATCTCTGGGTACGACCAGGCTGCCATGCATGGAAGCCTGGTCATTAGACTCAAGGATGATCCCCCTCCCCCAGACTGGAGAAGTGCTGACATCTCCAACAACTTGGCCTGTGGAAAAGGAATTAGAAAATGTGAATTGGAATATCATCGGTTTGACTGAAACGAGAAGAAGAAATGAATCACTTATAAGTATATCAAGTGGAAATCTGCTGTACACCAATGGAAACAGTGAAAGGAGTGAAGGTGGAGTTGGCTTTCTGGTCCATAAAGATATAAAAAACAACATTTTGGAATTCAAAAGTACATCGCCAAGACTATCCAGTGCTTCCAGTTGATATAGATGAACAGTGCACTGTTGAGTCAGTTTGGTGTGACATAAGCACTGTGAAAGCAAAAATAAGAGTAGGAGTGTGTTATAGGCCTAATGACTTGAATGAGTACAATGAACAATTGTACAGAGAAATAGAGTGGGCTAGTAAATCGGAATGTCTTATAATGGGGGATTTTAACTTCCCAGATATTGACTGGAACTTGTGGGTTGGTCACTCACACACTAGTCAGACTTTTGTGGATTTATTGGATGATTGTTTTTTGCAGCAGCATGTTCGAGAGGCAACCAGAGAAAGTAATACTCTTGATCTGGTTATCAGCAGTGATCATTCATGTATTAGGAATTTGCAGATAAAAGAACCACTAGGTGGCAGTGATCACAGTGTACTGACGTGGGATTTACTTAAAGATTTAATTACCATCAGGGGTAAAGGAAAGGGCAAAAACCAACATTATTATTAATAATGATAATAATAATGTTGGTTTTTGCTTCCGTAAAGGCGAGTACAGTGGTCTCCGACAGTTTTTAAATTCTGTACAGTGGGATCAACTGTCGATGTTATCAACAGTAAATGAGAGAGCGGGAATTATAGAAGCCAATTCAGAAGAACAGTGCCCATGGAAGTATCTGTAAAAGAGGCAAGCAGCAGAAACAGTGCGTCTATGAGAAAGCGAGTGGAGAGACTGTTAGAGATGAGTCATTAATTCTAAGTGGGAAGCATTCAAGGAATTAATCGTGGAAGCTACTAAAAGGTTCACCTATTAAGAAATATTGTTCAAGGTTTAGGCCTAAATGGTTGTCAAATGAACTAATGAGACTCGTAACAGAGAATAAAAATGCATGGGATGCATATAAATTATCAAGCGACTCAGAAGCCTATGGCAGATATAAGTTAATCTGTAATCAGGTCACAAAGGAGGTTCGGCAGGTGAAGGCACGAGAAATCCTTGGCAAAAGATGCTAAGAAAAACAGCAAGGATTTCTTTACTTATATAAACTCTAAAAGGAAGGGGATGAATCTGATTGGTCCACTTGACATCGATGGTTCGACTGTTGATGATCCTGCTCAGATAGCAAACAAACTGAATGAGTATTTTGCATCTACATTCACACGTGAGGAATTATTAAGGTTTGAAAATTATTAAGGTTTGACAGAAGGTTATCAAATTGTAGCAGGATACTTAATGATTTTGTAATAGCTGAAAGCAAAGTGGAGGAGAAATTGTTGAAGTTAAACATAAGAAAAGCACCTGGGGTGGATGGGATCTATCCAGTTATATTAAAGGAGGCGGCAAAGCAACTAAGCAAACCATTAGCCATAATTATGAGAGCGTCCTTGGACTCAGGGGAGGTTCCCATGGACTGGAGATGTGCAAATGTATCCCCAATTCACAAAGGGGGATCGAAGGGTGACACAAGTAATTACAGACCAGTTAGTTTAACTTCTGTTCCTGGTAAAATAATGGAGTCACTGGTTAAAGATGCATTGCAGGATCATCTAGACAAGACTGCAGCAATAATTCAGACACAGCATGGATTTGTTAAGGGAAAGTCTTGTCTGACAAATTTGATAGGATATTATGATGTGGTTACAAAGGAACTGGATGCAAAAAATAATTTTGATATCATATATTTGGATTTCAGGAGAGCTTCTGACACTGTTTTTTTTTTTTTTTTTTTTTTTTATGTGAACCCCAAACACGAGAGGTATTAGAACCTATAGTACTTAGTACCGTGCTTGGGTTGGAGGTTGAGAAGACGAAAGAAGATATTTGTTGAAATTGGACTTGAACTTCTGTAGATTGTAATTTTCAGGGAATACGTATGAAGGAAGGTTGTTCCAGAAAACGGCAGTTGAATGAATAAATGAGGAAGATGAAAAGTTGGTTCTGTGGGTTTGAAGTTGGACAGTAAATGGATGTTGGCTGGTGGCGGCACGTGTTCGGACTGTTTTGAAAGAGAGAGCGGGAATTATAGAAGCCAATTCAGAAGAACAGTGCCCATGGAAGTATCTGTAAAAGAGGCAAGCAGCAGAAACAGTGCGTCTATGAGAGAGCGAGTGGAGAGACTGTTAGAGATGAGTCATTAATTAACCTAACTGCCCTCTTCTGAATGGGATCAAGAAGCCTGAGAGAGGTTTTGGGGGCACCACCCCAAATGTGGGAACAATATTCCATGGCAGGGCGGATTTGCGATTTATACAGAGTGAGCAGCTGTTTGGAAGAAAGGTAACGCCGAGAGCGAAAGTGAAAACCAAGTTTTTTAGATGCAGAGGAAGCAATATTTGTAATGTGCTTGTGCCAAGAGAGATTAGAAGTCAGGGTAATCCCCAAAAGAGATATATCCTTTTGCCTAGAAATTGGAGTGTCACTAAAGATAAGCATAGGAGCAGAAGAATCCTTTTTGCGAGATATAAGACAAGACTGAGTTTTAGAAGGGTTGAAATCAACTAAGTTGTCTTTGCCCCACTGGAGAATTACCTGAAGATCGGCATTTAAGGAATTGGTAGCAGATTTTCGAGAAGTTGAAGCTGATTGAGCAGGACAAGATTTCTCAAAATGGAAAGTTGAATGCAATGTGCTATCATCGGCAAAACTATGGATAGGATTTCCAGTCAATGGAAGAAGGTCATTGATATACAAGAGGAAAAGAGTGGGGGAAAGAACTGAACCTTGGGGGACACCGGCATTAGTGGAGAAGTTAGAAGACAGAGAGCCATCTACCATCACCCTCAGAGAGCGATCAGAGAGAAAACTGGATAACCAATTACTAAAAACAGTTGGCAAACCATAAGATGGAAGCTTGTTTAGAAGACCTTTATGCCAGACACGATCAAAAACCTTTGAGATGTCAAGAGCAACTACTTGTGTTTCACCGAACCTTTCCATTGAAGTAGTCCATAAATGGGTAACATAAGCCAGGATATCACCAGTGGAACGACACTGGCGGAATCCATACTGGTGATCGTTGATCAGACGGAAGGTTTCTAGGTAGTTTAAGAGTTGGCGGTTAATTGATTTCTCCATTACTTTAGAAAGAGTTGAAGTAATTGCAATGGGACGATAATTGGATGGGAGGGATTTGTCACCCTTTTTAGGAACTGGCTGGATTTGAGCAAATTTCCAAGCAGAAGGAAAAACACCTTTGGAATAAGAAAGTGAAAAAAGGCGGCAAAGAATAGGAGTAAGTTCAGGAGCACAGATTTTGAGAACAAGTGGAGAAATACCATCAGGACCTGGAGCTTTCTTAGCATCAAGATTCATCAAAATCCTTCTGATATCCTTTTGACGGAAGACCACAGGAGGCATTGAATGGACCGTGTTGGGAATGGTGGGAGGGGTTTTACCAAGTTCATTAATACATGAGCTGGAAGAAAAATGGGATGCTAGCAGGTCAGCTTTATCCTTGGCTGAAGTGACAACAGAATCATCTGGTTTGGACAGAGGTGGAAGCAGAGATGGGCCAAAGTTGCGGCCAATAGCTTTGGCAAGAGACCAGAATGCTCGGCTACCATTAGGGCAAGAAGCAAGTTTTCTACTCTTAGCCTGTTCAAACTCTAGTTTGGACTGATTAATAACTGCTTTACAATTGTTGTGAGCTTTGGTGTAGGCAGAAAATGAAACTGAAGAATTAGAAACAAGCCAATTACGATATGCAACATTCTTCTCTTGAACAGCCTTAGCACATTTATTGGAAAACCAAGGTTTAGATAAAGGATGAGATTTTAATGTGGAGTGTGGGATAAAGGATTCCATTCCTGCAAGAATAATTTCACTGACACGATCTGAGCAAACGTTGACATCAGAAGTTTTGAAACAGTAATCCGACCAAGGAAAAGAAGAAAAGAAGTCTCGCAGGTCATCCCATTTTGCATTCTTGTAATGCCAAACAATACGAGGTTGGGAATAGCCATGAGATAAAGGTTCCATTGGAGAAGAGACAATCACCAAGTTGTGATCTGAAGTGCCTAAAGGACCTCTCACTTCGACCGTGTACTTAGAAGGGTTGTTTGTGAGAAAAAGATCAAGCGTATTGGCTGTATTCGGATTGTCCGGTATTCTTGTAGGTAAATGAACAATCTGTGCTAGGTCATTAGTAATTGCAAAAGCCTCAGCATCTCGACCTGCTGGGTCGGTGTGACTAGAAAACAGAAGCCAGCTGGAGTTGTGAACATTAAAATCACCAAGAAAAATTACCTCACTGTTAGGTAAGTTGGACTGGAGAAAGTCAAGCTGCAACGAGAGGAAGTCAAAGAGCTCCAAGTGAAATTGTGGAGTTGGGAGAACGGTAGAGACAACAGATGAATTTGACACAATGAGGTAGAGAGATTTTAAGCCAGAGAAGATCGAAGAGAGGAGATTCCAAATTGCCAAGTCTCTGACAGGGAATATCAGAACGGACATATGCACAAGTACCACCTTTGAGGCGAAAGGAATCATACAGCGAATAATTTGGGCATCTGAGATGAGCAGTAGTTGAATCAACCGATAACTGAGATTCTGTCAGAAAAAGTACATGTGGTTTGGCAGACTGCAAGTGGAAATGGACATCGTTGAGATTAGAATTGAGACCACGTATATTTGTGAAATGAATTAGGAAGTGCTTGGGAGGTTTAGATCTTTTCGCAGATAAGCTTGTTCTATTAGTTTGACAATTCATGGTGTATTCAATAATAAGAAAAAGTGGGTGGGACATGCTGTATGAAGTAATGAAATTTTTGGATATGGCGTACATGTGGTAAGAATATACCCAGATCCTTGACATAACGTGGCCTCGACAATGCTCCCCGCATACACACTACTCGGACTCCCTCCAGTCACTATCTGGCAGAGTAGAGGTAGCAAGATTATACACTAGCTGATCCGGAAGCCTCCTAGAGAGTTACCAATAGGTTCGGTCCAGTGTACTAACTAGTGGCCGGCCTGCGAAAACCGTTTTAGAGCTGTACCCTCGAAATGTAAGGAATATTGGATCTCGCCACAACGTTCATCATAACCTCAAAAGTCATCAATCATACTGCATGATGGAAGAGATAGGGAAGGGTTGACCGGAACTTAGCTCTAGAGACTAAACATGGGTTCCCCCACTTCAAGCCTCCAATAATAAAAGTGGTGGTATTTCACCGGTTGATGAGAGTCATCTACCACCTAGCTGCCTGGTAACATAGAGGGGCCGCGTTCCTCCATGTGGTGTGGGCGCCACACCTCGACCCCTTCTTACGTTGGTTCACACCTGGGTGGTCACCCACCATGTGCTTGTGCATGGAGGTTATACCCAGGATTACTAACAGTCCCACCATCGTGAAGGTGCAAGCAGAGGATTTGGCTGTCACAGACCGTCCGGACTTCGCCGAAATTGGGTCCACTTGACTTGAGTGTCACCCGAATATCAGTTCCATCAGCGTTTTAGACTCCCAGGTAGCAAGTACAGCTTGTTTGGCATATCTGAGAGAATGTCTGTGACAACCTCAAGGACACTGTTGCGCATGGAAGACTATTGTACAAATTGGAGCAGAATGGTATTAAGGGTAAGTTGCTACAATGGATAAAAGGATGGTTAAGTGGGAGAAGACAGAGGGTGGTAATCAATGGGTGCTGCTCTTCTTGGACTAATGTTATTAGTGGGGTCCCACAGGGTTCGGTGTTAGGTCCACTGTTGTTTTGTATATTTATCAATGATATTGATGAAGGTATATCAGGCTTAATGTCAAAGTTTGCAGATGATACAAAGGTTGGCAGGGTTGTTAATGACAGTAATGGCAGTGTGCTACTGGAACAGGATCTGGATAATTTGGGCAGATGGGCTAAGAAGTGGCAACTGAAGTTTAACCTTGACAAATGCAAAGTACTGCATATGGGTAGAAGTAACCCCAGAAAAACGTACCAACTGTGTGGTACTACACTTAAGGTGGTAGAAAATGAAAAAGACCTGGGAGTAATTGTGCATGCAGATATGAAGTTTTCTGAGCAATGCAGACAGGCTGCTAGGGCAGGTCATGGGGTTTTGTCAATGATATATAGGAATTTTGCTAGCAGGGAAAAGGAGGTGATTATCCCTCTGTATAAGGCAATGGTCAGGCCACGCCTTGAGTACTGCGTACAGGTCTGGAGGCCTCATTTTAGGAAGGATGTAGATTTACTTGAGCGTGTACAGAGAAGGGCAACAAGATTGGTGAGGGGAATGAAGGGATCCTCTTACCAAGAGAGGCTTAAGTTCTGCAAATTGCAGTGGCTGGAGACTAGGCACCTGCGCGGTGATCTGATTGAGGTATATAAGGCCTTGAATGGGTTGAGCACGCTGAATTCTGATGGGATCCTTCCACTTGTTCAGATTATGAACCTAAGGGGACATAAATTCAAATTAAGAAAAGACAGATGTAGAATAGATGTGCGGAAATTTGCCTTTAGCCAGCGGGTGGTTAATTGCTGGAACAAACTTCCATCTGTCGTTGTGGAAGTTGATAGGTTGAATAAATTTAAGGAGGAACTGGACAGGCATTTGGAGGGAATGGCGTGATTTTTTTTTTTTTTTTGGCTGATGCTGCATAAGCTCATACACTTGCTTTCTTGCATCACATGCCACTACTACTACTACTACTACTACTACTCCTCAGGATTTTTAAGAGGTACAAGCTAAAGGTTATAATGATTTATACATCAACGTCGAGCCATGATGATGAAGAGGTTGAAGAAATGTACACCGAAATTGAGAGTCTGCTAGATGAGCAGAAAACTCACTACACTATCATTATGGGGGACTTCAATGCTAAGGTTAGAAAGAGACAAGACATCACAGAAAGGGGAAACTATAGGAAATTTTGGAATTGGTGAAACAAATGAAAGAGGTGAAAGACTTGCGGAATTTGCAGAATCTAGAGGAATGTCACTAATGAACACTTTTTTCAAGGAAAGGGTGAACAGAAAGTGGACATGGAAAAGCCCAAATGGATTAATTAGCATTAGCATTAGTAGAGGCATTTGATGAAAGAAAGCAAGCTTATGCAGCATCAGCCAAAAAAAAAAAAAAAAAAAAACCCACTTCCACTTCACCCCTCTGTTCGTTCAAAATACCTGTCCAGTTGAGCCTTAAACTTATTAATCTATCAACCTGCACTACAAGGGATGGAAGTCTGTTCCACCATCCAACCACCCGCTGGCTAAAGGCAAATTTCCGCACGTCTATCCTACATCTGTCTAATGAAATAATTTCATTAATAACTAATGAAATCAACTTCATCCTCACTAACAGAAGATATATCGTGAATGATGTTACTGTCCTGAACAAGGTAAATGTTGGAAGTGATCACAGAATGGTAAGATGCACACTTGATATAGATGTAAGAAAAGAAAAAACTGACTCGAGTAAATAATATGAAGGTCTTCTGCAGACTGTTCAGGACCAAGATATCGATGAGGAATACTACAACTTTCTGAAAGTGATAAAGCTGAAGAAACATATATGTGAAAAGAAATCCAAAGAAGAAAAAATTAGTCAGAAACACTGGTCATGATGAACCAAAGATGACAAATGAAGAGCAAGATAAATACTGACAAGGAGAAAATTGAGTATACTGAGTTATGCAAAGCCATTAGAAAGAGACTCAGAGAGGACATAAGAAGATTTTACACATGAAAAGTAGAAAAGCATTAAGGGAAAACAAAGGAGCTGTAAGCAGTAGCTATGAGCAGTAATACAGAAAGACAAATGATACTGAAACTGAAGAATAGAGATGATGTACTTATAAATAGCAGAGAAAGCATAATTCCAATAGCAGAAGACTACTATAGAGAATTATACAAGGAACGAGGAAATGATGCAAGCAGTGGGAAGATGGATCACAAATTAGTAACACATACAACATACCCGATATCCTTCCTGATGAGGTCGAAGATGCGTTGAAGAAAATGAAGAATCAGAAAGCCTTGGGGGAAGGTGAAGTTACTGTAGAGTTATTAAAATTGGGAGGACGAGACATGACACAGAAACTGGCACGACTTTTCACAAAATGCAATAGAAAAGGTCTGATGCCTATGGAGTGGAATAATGCAATCATAGTTTTGCTGCATAAGAAAGGAGATAAATCAGAAATTGGAAATTATAGACCAATTAGCTTGTTGTTCCACATTTACAAGTTATTCGCAAGGGTCATTACTAACAGATTAGAAAGAATACTCGATGAGAATCAACCAAAAGAGCAAGTTGGCTTTAGGACAGGATTCTCAACTATGGAACACCTTCATGTAATATCACAGCTAATGGAGAAAGCAAGTGAATATAAAACACCATTATGCCTGGCATTTGTGGATTATGAAAAGGAATTTGACTCCATACAGCATAAGGCAATGTTTCGGGCACTGAAATGACAAGGCATAGATACCCCATATATTACGATTTTGAAGAAAATATATGAGAACTTTATTAGACTAGACAAAGACAGTAGCTAATTTAAAATTGAGAAAACTGCTGCCCTTGAGGAAGCTTTCAGAAGGTTAGACTGGTAGCAGAAAGGAATCAATGTGAATGGAGAGTAATTTCCAAAGAATTAGAGGAAAATCTTAATCAGTTATAAAGAGTTAGTAAGGATTTTGGACTAAAGATGAATATGGCTAAAACAAAAGTAATGATGAACAAGTATGCCACAGAAAGGGATATAATGATTGAAGGAGCAGTAATTGAAAAGGTGGATTCATATATTTATTTGGGATAAGTCATTAGGAGCAGTGGGAGCGAAATTAGTTCGGTGTGGGCGAAATTTTTATGGCTCCAGCAAATAGAGAAGTTTTTCTTAAATTTTTATCATTTTATTGACTAAATTGGCATATTAATTTATTTTCTAGAAGTAGCTTTATATTCCTAGTTACAATACTTAGTTTATTTTGAACTTAGAGATTTTGTGCGTTATTACTTAGTATCGGTAGAACTTGTACCATTCAAAACTTGCCGCCATTGTGTACGGAATAGCATTATGTATATCTTGAACTTGATAGTGTAAGGCATAATGTAAAACTAGATAGCGTAACACATAGGACTGTAGTAGGAATCTGTTAGCTTAGTACAGTATTGGCAATTAATCTATTAAAAATTATAAATCCTTTTAATTTTTATTGTTAACTAAATTGTATTTAAACGGAAATCATGCCTTAGACTAGAGCAGCAAAGCAACTTGCATGAAGTAGCAAAAGTGCTGTGGCTCACGTGAGAACCGTAGGGGACGATTCTCCAATGCATCACAGTCTAAAAAAATGTGCAAAATGCGACGTTTGTGGATCTCTCTCTCTCTCGAACAGGACACGATCTAGCCATGGAGAATGTCTTTGTGTGTGCTACCTGCAGAGAATGTGAAGAAATTAGGCACCAACAGCGTTCTGATGGGCAGCTATGAAAGCTTGAAGAGTCGGGTGGATGCCCTCAAAGGAATTAAAATGGGGGTCCCATCAAGTTCTCAACTGCCCAGCTCAATGCCAGAACACACTCTTATGCACCAGGCAACACAGCAGCAACCTTCAGGGCAGAATGTGCTGGTCCCACAGGAGCTAGTTATTGTTGGTCACTCAATTGTCAGCGAAATGGGAAATGTAATGTGCAAAAAGGATAGGTGGAATAGGACCAGGGTATGTCTGCCAGGGGCAAAAGTTGATGACGTAGAGCAGTTATCATCTTTTAAGAGCATAAAAGGTGATATCGTTGTATACGTTGGCACTATTGACATTAAGTGTAGGAGATCTGCGGATTTACTGCGTAAGTAGGTCTAATGCTGAAAAAAAAGTCGCTAGTTGGGGTTAAATTTGAAAGTGTCTGCAATCTCGCCCAGACAGGATAGGAAGGAGTATATGATGAGAGTCTTGACAATCAATTAGGCGCTGGAGAGATTGTGCAGGGCTCATAGGGTAGAATTTTTCTCAGTGTGGTCTGTGCTTGTTAACAGGAGAGATTGCTTCTACAGGGATGAAATACATTTAAATAGAAAGGGTGCAAGAATATTTGCTGATGCTATCGGGGAAATGTTAGGTGGATCGGAAAACTGCTAGCTTGGAGGAATTCACGAACTAATAGGTTAACAGTAGCTGCAGGCAGAGGTGGAAATGATTCTTTCACTGCTTCTATTGGAATGAGCAGCAGCCCAGAAAGCCAGTTGCTGGGGATTTCAGGAACTGCTGGTGGTCACGAAACAAGTAAATAAATGGGCTGTGTTTGAGTAACTGAGGGTAAGAACAGGTGCATGTATACTTGCATGTACACCAAAGCTAGGAGTATAGTAAACAAATTTGATGAATTTTTTTGAAGACATTGAAGGTGGATGAATATTGTTGGGATATCAGAGACTTGGTGCCACTGAGATATAAGGGATGCAGAATTGAAATTTGGGGAGTACAATGTGTACAGACAGGATAGGAAGGAAGGAGGGGTTATGCTGTTAGTTAAGAAACACACAAAATCAAAAGAAGTGCATACAGTTTAGGCGCCTCCGTAGCCAGGTGGGAAGGAGCAGCAGTGCGCAGCACACGCTTCTTGATTAGACCGGGGTTCGAGCCCGTCACCACCAAATACGGAGGATGCGGAAAGGTCAAGGAATGACCACCGCATATCCCGGAGCAATATGGCCTTAGTTGCTAATGCTCCTAAAAACCAACAAAACAACAAAACAAGCATACAGTTTACATAGATGGACAGTGCAATGTTGAGTCGGTTTGGTGTAACATAAGCACTGCAAAAGTAAAATTGAAGGTAGGAGTTTGTTTTAGGCCTAATGACTCTGATGAGTACAATGAACAATTATGGAGAAATAGAGTGGGCCAGTAAATCAGAGTGCCTTATATTGGGGGATTTTAACTTCCCAGATATAGACTGGAACTTGTGGGTTGATCACTCGCACACTAGCAAGGCTTTTGTGGATTTATTGGATGATTGTTTTCTACAGCAGCAGCATGTTATAGATGCAACAAGAGGGACTCTTGATCTGATTATCAGCAGTGATTATTCATGCATTAAGAATTTACAGATAAAGGAACCACTAGGGTAGCAGTGATCACAGTGTATTTATGTGGGATTTACTTAAAGATATAACTACCATCAGGGGTAAAGGGAATGGTTTTTGCTTTCGTAAAAGTGACTACAGTGGTCTGAGACAGTATTTAAATTCTATACGGTGAGACCAACCGATGATGTTACCATCAGCAAATTCTAAATGGGAAGCATTCAAGGAAGTAATCTTGGATGCTACTAGGCATTTTGTTCCAACTAAGAAATACTGCTCTAGGTTCAGCCCCAAATGGATGTCAGATGAACTAATGAGACTCATGGCAGAGAAGAAAAATGCATGGAATTCACAGTAATTGTCAGGTGACACAGAAGCCTATGGTAGATACAACCTAGTCTGTAATCAAGTGAAAAAGGAGGTTAGGCAAGCAAAGGCAGATTATGAAAAATCTTTGGTAAAGGGTGCAAAAAAAAACAGCAAAGACTTCTTTACTTATATAAACTCTAAAAGAATGGGGATGAATCAGATTGGTCCACTTGATATCAATGGTTTGACTGTAGATGATGTTATTGTTATTTTTGGTTTTTAGGAGCATTAGCAACTAAGGCCATATTGCTCCGGGGATATGCGGTGGTCATTCCCTGACCTTTCCGCATCCTCTGTATTTGGTGGTCACGGGCTCGAACCCCGGTCTAATCAAGAAGCGTGTGCTACGCACTGCCACTCCTGCCCACCTGGCCACGGAGGCGCGGACTGTAGATGATCAATGTCAGATAGCTGCCAAACTAAATAAATATTTTGCATCTACAGTCACACATGAGGAGTTATTCAAGGAGGGGGCCAGATGTTTATCAAACTCTAACAGGGAGTTAAATGATTTTGTAATAACTGAGAGCTAAGTGGAGAAGAAAATGTTGAAGTTAAACGTAAGTAAAGCACCTGGGGTGGATGGGATCTATCCAGTTATATTAAAGGAGGCAGCAAATTAAGTAAACAAACTCTTAGCTTTAATTATGAGAGCATCCATGGACTTAGGGGTTAGTCCCCATGGACTGGAGATGTGCAGATGTATCTCCAACTCACAAAGGGGGGATCAAAGGGTGACACAAGTAATTACAGACCTGTTAGTTTGACTTCTGTTCCAGGGAAAATAATGGAGTCACTGGTTAAAGAAGCATTGCAGGATCATTTAGACAAGACTTCAGTAATAATTCAGAAACAGAATGGGTTTGTCAAGGGGAAGTTATGTCTGACCAATTTGATTGGATACTATGATGTAGTCAAAGGAACTGGATGCAAAAAATAATTTTGATATCATATACTGGGATTTCAGGAAAGCTTTTGATACTGTTGCATATGGAAGACTATTGTACAAATTGGAGTAGTATGCCACTGAGGGCAGGTTGCTACAATGGATGAAAGGATGGTTGAGTGGGAGACTAAACTTGATACTGTATAATGAAGAAAATAGAACGTGGCATAAGCAGGAGTGTATTAATGGAAGAATATAACATTGGATCGGCAACATGTTTGTTTTTTATGTGCAGTTAATAAAATTGCATTCTTAATCTCTCTATTTCTTATTTAGCCTTATTATTTCTGCATTAAATATATTAAAAATAAAACTTTCTAGATAATGGAAAAATTGAAATAACAGCACCTTAAATCCCCAAAGGTGCCGTTATTTTGAAAATCTACTGTACTGGTAAATAATCTAATTTATAATTATATACCAATTTTGTTTCAGTTAAAATAAAATAAAAAAACTGGTATGGTTGGTGAAGGACGTTATGTGATTTCTATCCATTTAAATTATAATATATCTAAATTACCATTCTTATACCATGTGGAGTTTTAATATATTTTATTTAGGTGTTACATAAACTAATATAGAATGAGTAACATTTCAGGTATCTTGCTGATACCCATCATCAGACCTTGCTGTTGGGCGACAAAAATAACTTATATTTTTCATTGAGCAGATCAAAATAACAATCAACTCAGCTGTATTTACATATGATCAATTCTAATTTACAAAAAAATAGATGAAAAGTTCTAGTTTATAATAACAAATTAGCAAATAGCATATCTAGGTTATGATAATGAACTAAAGGAACAATTCTATGTTACAATGAGCTATTTTTTGGTTGTAATTACGGTTAACCTATTTTTAATTAAATAAATAAACTTCTTACCTGCTGACCAATACCTCCTTCTTACCTCCTGCTGGATGCTCAGACCTAAATGGTCAAGAGGCTCAGTCAGCAATACATTTTTATAGGTAAAGTATTCATATAGTTAGCCAATAAGAATAGAGCTGGTTGGTCCTTGAGGTTGTCACAGACATTCCCTCAGATATGCCAGACAAGCTGTACTTGCTACCTGGAAGTCTAAAATGCTGATGGAACTGATATTCGGGTGACACTCAAGTCAAGTGGACCCAATTTCGGCAAAGTCCGGATGGTCTGTGACAACCAAATCCTCTGCTTGCATCTTCACGATGGTGGGACTGTTAGTAATCTTGGGTATAACTTCCATGCACAAGTACGTGGTGGGTGACTATCCAGGTGTGAACCAACGTAAGCAGGGGTCGAGGTGTGGCGCCCACACCACATGGAGGAATGCCACCCCTCTATGTTACCAGGCAGTACTAGGTGGTAGATGACTCTCATCAACCGGTGCAATACCATCACTTTGCTTATTGGAGGCTTGAAGTGGTGGAACCCACATTTAGTCTCTACAGCTAAGTTCCGGTCAACACTTCCCTATCTCTTCCATCATGCAGTATGATTGATGACTTTTGAGGTTATGATGAACATCGTGGTGAGATCCAATATTCCTTACATTTCGAGGGTACAGCTCTAAAACTGTGTTCGCAAACTGGCCGCTAGTTAGTGCACCGGAAAGAACCTATTGGTAACTCTCTAGGAGGCTTCCGGATCAGCTAGTGTATAATCTTGCTACCTCTACTCTGCCAGATAGTGACTGGAGGGAGTCCGAGTAGTGAGTATGTGGGGGGGGGGGCATTGTCAAGGCCACGTTATGTCAAAGATCTGGGTATATTCTTACCATGTGTACGCCATATCCAAAAATTTCATTGCTTCATACAGCATGTCCCATCCACTTTTTCTTACTATTGAATACATCATGAATTGTCAAACAAATAGAGTAAGCTTATCTGTGAAAAGATCTAAACCTTCTAAGCACTTCCTAATTCATTTCACAAATATATGTGGTCTCAATTCTAATCTCAACGATGTCCATTTCCACTTGCAGTCTGCCAAACCCCATGTACTTTTTCTGACAGAATCTCAGTTATCGGTTGATTCAACTACTGCTCATCTCAGATGTCCAAATTATTCGCTGTATGATTCCTTTCACCTCAAAGGTGGTACTTGTGCATATGTCCGTTCTGATATTCCCTGTCAGAGACTTGGCAATTTGGAATCTCCTGTCTTTGATCTTCTCTAGCTTAAAATCTCTCTACCTCATTGTGTCAAATTCATCTGTTGTCTCTACCGTTCTCCAAATTCCACTAATCACTTGGAGCTCTTTGACTTCCTCTCTTTGCAATTTGACTTTCTCCAGTCCAACTTTCCTAACAGTGAGGTAATTTTCCTTGGTGATTTTAATGTTGACAACTCCAGGTGGCATCTGTTTTCTAGTCACACCGACCCAACTGGTCGAGAGGTCCTGTAGGCACTTTAGATCACAACTTGGTGAGGTGCCTCAGTAGCCAGGTGGGAAGGAGCAGCAGTGCGTAGCAGATGCTTCTTGATTAGACCGGGGATTGAGCCCGAAACCACCAAATACGGAGGATGCAGAAAGGTCAGGGAATGGCCACCGCATATTCCCGAAACAATATGGCCCTAGTTGCTAATGCTCCTAAAAAAAAAAAAAAAACCAACTTGGTGAATGTCTCTTCTCCAATGGAGCCTTTATCTCATGGCTATTCCCAACCTAATGTTGTTTGGCATTACAATAATGCAAAATGGGATGACCTGTGAGATTTATTTTCTTCTTTTCCTTTGTTGGATTACTGTTTCAAAACTTCTGATGTCAACATTTGCTCAGATCGTGTCAGTGAAATTATTCTTGCAGGAATGCAATCCTTTATCCCACACTTCACTTTAAAATCTTGTCCTTTATCTAAACCTTGGTTTTCCAATAAATGTGTTAAGGCTGTTGAAGAGAAAAACATTGCATATCGTAATTGGCTTGTTTCTAATTTTTCAGTTTCATTTTCTGCCTACACCAAAGCTCACAACAATTGTAAAGCAGTTATTAATCAGTCTAAACTAGAGTTTGAACAGGCTAAGAGTAGAAAACTTGCTTCTTGCCCTAATGGTAGCCGAGCTTTCTGGTCTTTTGCCAAAGCTATTGGCTGCAACCTTTGTCCAACTCTGCTCCCACCTCTGTCCAAACCAGATGGTTCTGTTGTCACTTCAGCCAAGGATAAAGCTGACCTGCTAGCATCCCATTTTTCTTCCAACTCATGTATTAATGATCTTGGTAAAACACCTCCCACCATTCCCAACACGCTCCATTCAATGCCTCCTGTGGTCTTCCATCAAAAGGACGTCAGAAGGATTTTGATGAATCTTGATGCTAAGAAAGCTCCAGGTCCCGATGGTATTTCTCCACTTGTTCTCAAAACCTCTGCTCTTGAACTTACTGCTATTCTTTGCCGCCTTTTTTCACTTTCTTATAAAGGTGTTTTTCCTTCTGCTTGGAAATTTCCTCCTATCCAGCCAGTTCCTAAAAAAGGTGACAAATTCCTCCCATCCAATTATCGTCCCATTGCAATTACTTCTATTCTTTCTAAAGTAATGGAGAAATCAATTAACCGCCAACCCTTAAACTACCTAGAAGCCTTCCGTCTGATCAACGATCGCCAGTATGGATTCAGTCAGTGTCGATCCACTGGTAATATTCTGGCTTATGTTACCATTTATGGATTAATTCAATGGAAAGGTTCGGTGAAACACAAGTAGTTGCTCTTGACAACTTAGAGGCTTTTGATCGTGTTTGGCATAAAGGTCTTCTAAACAAGCTTCCATCTTTTGGTTTGCCAGCTGTTTTTAGTAATTGGTTATTCAGTTTTTTCTCTGATCGCTCACTGAGGGTGATGGTAGATGGCTCTGTGTCTTCTAACTTTTCCACTAATGCCGTTGTATTCCAAGGTTCAGTTCTTTCCCCCACTCTTTTCCGCTTGTATATTAATGACCTTCTTCCATTGACTGGAAATCCTATCCATAGTTTTGCTGATGATAGCACATTGCATTCCACTTTCCATTTTGAGAAACCTTGTCCTGCTCAATGAGCTTCAACTTCTCAAAAATCTGCTACCAATTCCTTAAATGCCGATCTCTAAGTAATTCTCCAGTGGGACGAAGACAACTTAGTTGATTTCAATCCTTCTAAAACTCAGTCTTGTCTTATATCTCGCAAAAAGGATTCTTCTGCTCCTATGCTTATCTTTAGTGAAACTCCGATTTCTAGGCAAAATGATATATCTCTTTTGGGGATTACCCTGACTTCTAATCTCTCTTGGCACCACCACATTACAAATATTGCTTCCTCTGCATCTCAAAAACTTGGTTTTCTCTTTCGCTCTCTGTGTTACTTTTCTTCCAAACAGCTGCTCACTCTGTATAAATCACAAATCCGCCCTGCCATGGAATATTGTTCCCACATCTGGGGTGGTGCCCCTAAAACCTCTCTCAGGCTTCTTGATTCCATTCAGAAGAGGGCATTTAGGTTAATTAATGATTCATCTCTAACAGAGTCTCTCCACTTGCTGTTTCATAGACGTACTGTTTCTGCTGCATGCCTCTTCTACAGATACTTCCATGGGAACTGTTCTTCTGAATTGGCTTCTATAATTCCCGCTCTCTCTTTCAAAACAGTCTGAACACGTGCCACCACCAGCCAACATCCATTTACTGTCCAACTTCAAACTCACAGAACCAACTTTTCATCTTCCTCGTTTATTCATTCAGCAGCCACATGCCTACCCGTACTTTCTCTGCCATTGATCTTTCTATCTGCTCCCCTTCTCTCCTTCCTTCACTTGCTTGGGAGGTGGAGGAGAACCCATATGGAAGCGATCACTTCCCCGTGATAATCACCCTAACTAGTGGTAGACCGTGTCTTCCATTTAGTTTACCGCGGTGGAAGCTTGATCAGGCTGACTGGAATGCCTTTCAACATCTGGCAAATCTTGACATCGCTACAGTCAGTCAGGTGCCAATCAATGATGCAGTCGTGTACGTCACAGAAACAATTGTCCAAGCAGCTGCAATTGCAATCCCAAAATCATCTAGCCGGTTCCCACTATTTCCGAAACCTTGGTGGAATTCCGAATGCAGCAGCAAAAAAAGCACAAAACAAAGCCTGGGGGATATTCCGCCGATATACCACAACTGAAAATTTAATAACATTTAAACGTGCACGTGCGAAAGCGCGTTATGTACGACGTCAGAGCCAAAGGAAATCTTGGATTCGTTTTACATCTTCCATAACTCAGGCTGCTAGCTCAAAAGTAGTCTGGGATAAGATCCGGAAAATGAAGGGAAAATATCCACCATGTCCTTCTGTGATCCTCGAGCATAACGGATGTCCAATTGCAGATCGAACTGCAGTTGCAAATACTTTAGGGGAAACATTTGCAAAAATCTCTGCAATAACATCTTTTCCCGCAGAGTTTTTGGCCCTGAAAGAGAAAAATGAGAAAAACCCCCTGAACTTCTATTCAAAAGGGCTTGAATCGTATAACAAGCCCCTTTCACAGGAGGAGTTAAATGCTGCACTCTTTCTCACGCACGCAAGTGCTGTGGGGCCCGATGACATCCACTACGAAATGGTAAAACACCTCACACCACAATGTAAGGATCACCTTTTAATTCTGTTTAACAGAATTTTTCTTAATAAACAATTTCCGGATTCCTGGCGGAAAGCAATCGTTCTTGCCTTCCCAAAACCAGGAAAGGATCCTAGAAATCCAAGTAACTACCGTCCTATTGCTCTGACAAGCTGTTTGTGCAAGATCCTGGAAAGAATGGTAAATTCTCGCCTGGTATGGTATTTAGAAACAAATGGTCTGCTTTCCAGGACACAGTGCGGCTTCCGAAGAAATAGATCCACTCTGGACCATTTAATCCGATTGGAAACGTCCATTCGTGATGCTTTTATTAAATCTGAGCATTTGGTAGTAGTTTTCTTTGATATTGAAAAAGCGTACGACACAGCCTGGCAATTTGGAATATTAAAAGACCTATATAACTTCGGTCTTAGAGGTAATCTTCCTCTTTTTATTAAAAACTTCCTTTCGAATCGTCAGTTCCAAGTCCGTTTAGGATCCACTCTCTCTCGAGTATTTTGTTAGGAGGAGGGAGTCCCACAAGGATCCGTCCTAAGTGTCACGCTGTTCGCAATCAAAATAAACTCTATCACAGAACGACTTCCTCCCACGGTGAAAAATGCCTTGTATGTTGACGATTTTACTATATTTTGTCAATCATGCAATATGAGGGTCATTGAAAGGCAACTGCAGAAAACCATTGATCACATTAGATCTCGGTCATTGGCTAATGGGTTCAGATTTTCATCACAGAAGACTGTTTGTGTGCACTTCTGTCGCAAACGTAATCTTCATCCTGACCCAGAATTAAGGCTTGGGCAAAATAACATCCCAGTTGTAGCAGAGTTCAAATTCCTGGGACTTATTTTCGACAAGAAGCTGACATTTGTACAACACATCCGCCAGCTTAGGACAAGGTGTGTAAAAGGGCTTAATATCCTTCGTGCCCTTTCGTCAACTTCGTGGGGCGCAGATCGTTCTACACTTCGTCTCTACCGAGCACTTGTCCGTTCCAAACTCGACTATGGGTCTCAGGTTTATGGTTCTGCTAGAGATAGTGCACTTCGGTGGTTAGATCCAATCCACCATCAAGCCATCCGGACAGCCACTGGAGCATTTCGCACATCTCCTATCCAAAGCCTTTACGTTGAAGCAAATGAACCATCTCTTTCTCTTCGACGTAAGCAGTTGTCCTTACAGTACGCCTTCAAATTAAAATCCCTGCCCGATCATCCCACGTGGCCATCCGTGTTTGAGCCGTGCTGGGAAAACCTCTATAACACCCGTCGGACTGCTAACAAACCTTTTGGTATTCGGATTCAAGGGCTGTTGAATGAACTAGACCTAACGGTAGACAACGTTGCCCAGTCACCAAGGCAATTCCTTCCACCCTGGCATGCCTATTTTCCAACTTGTGACTTCTCCCTTAAGATCTGGGAGAAGGCTACTACACCACCATCTGTCTACCAGCAACTCTTTGCATCACATAGACAGCAGTATTCTGACTTTATGCCAGTCTATACAGATGGCTCAAAGTCAGAATGTTATGTGGGATCTGCTGTTGTATTCCCTCACAAAACATTATCCTACAAGATCCAACAAGAATCTAGCATTTATACTGCAGAGTTGCATGCAATACAAACAGCCCTAGATCACATTAAAAATAGCGACTACCAAAGGTATACGTTTTATTGTGATTCCTTGAGCGTGTTACAGGCTTTAGTATCGGTGAGGTTTAACCCTCATCCGATCCTGTCCAGGATCCGGCACATTCTATTTTCTCTCGCAGAATTGGAATTTGATATTCGCTTTTGCTGGATCCCAAGCCACATTGGGATCCGGGGAAATGAATTAGCTGATGCTGCTGCCAAATCAGCCCTTTCCCTGGATAGTCATTGCCTGTCAGTCCCCTATACTGACTACAGGCAAATAATACGCTGTAAATTATATTCCCAATGGCAAGATTCTTGGCACGGACAGGCCACAAATAAATTACATCACATTAAGCCTGTAATTTCGCAATGGCAGTCCAGTCTACGCAGGGTCCGAAGAGAGGAAGTTGTTCTTGCTCGGCTCCGCATAGGTCATAGTCATCTAACACATTCCTATTTGCTGAGGGCGGATGACCCACCTATGTGCGAGAAGTGTAACGTTCTTTTAACCGTCAGTCATATTTTTATTGAATGTCCTGTTTTTATTGAAGCACGACGCTTCTGTTTTACCGCTTTTAATAATTTGACTGAGCCATTTACACTCAGTCAGATTATTGGTGACAGAGACAATATGTCCAACGTTTTTAACTTTTTACAATCTATTAATTTTTATTCAAGGATGTAAATTTTATAATTTTTATGCTATTAATTTGTACCTTTTTTGCTTGACGTGGTAGCCCCGGCTACCAAAATGTAATGTAGCGTTTTAAATCTGACTTGGCGCATTATGGCCTTAGCTGCCAATGCGCCATTAAAAATCAAATCAAATCATTCAACAGCTGTTTTCTAGAACAACCTTCCTTCATACATATTTCCTGAAAATTACAGTCTACAGAAGTTCGAGTGCAATGTCAACAAATATCTTCTTTCGTTTTCTCAACCTCCAACCCAAGCCCCGTACTAAGTACTATAGGTTCTAATACCTCTCATGTTTGGGGTTTACATAAAAAAAAAAAAAAAAAAAATCCTGAATCCAGGGTGCTTGTGTGGCGACCTTTGTTCTCTTGCTCTGGTTCTGGGTTGCGGTGTAGAGGATACCTGTGTTGACCTTTGCTCATCAGATGTATAGGCTGTTTCTTGGGTCTGGAAGAGGGTGTATACTGTGTGCTCCTCTGGTTGATTAGGACCTTTTTCTTCATTTATTTTTTCTTTAAAGAGATGAATATACTGGAGGTTGAAATCAACCCCCTGTTTTCTGTTGATTGCTGAGGATCCAAATAATTTGATAAGAAAGGCTTCTTTAAATTTTCTTCTGTTATATATATATATATATATATATATATATATATATATATATACACTACCACATCCACACTATCTTATATATAGGACCTCTAGGATTATCTGGGTAGTTGGGCTGTGGATTTATGATCTGTTTGATGGAGGCTGAACTTTTGTAAAAGGTGAAGATCCCGAATTTCTTGGCTTCTTTGGCTATTTTAGAGCTGATTGAAGGTATGTACGGTATGCATACCTTCAATCAGTTCTAAAGGTATGTATGGTATACATATGGAGGTGCTTCTTCTGTCGATGCCAGGTTGTGGTTGTTTAATGGACTTGGAGGTGTCGATGATGGCTTTATTGATGATGTGGATTGGGTATCCGTTCTTTAAGGCAACCCTGATTATTGTATTTAGTTCCAGTTGTATATTATCTTCATTGCAAATACTGTGAAAGACTTTAGAACACCTATTTTTGTAGAGAAAGGATGGCAGGGTTTATAGTTTAGTATGATGCCGGTATCGGTGGGTTTTCTGAAAACTTCCATATGTAGTTTTTTGGCCTTTCTTGAAAAAAAAGGATGTCCAGGAACTGAATTTGGCCATTGTTCTCGATTTCCATTTTGAGGTTGATTTTTTGGTGGTGACTGTTGAGAGTTTCAAAGAATTTTTGTTAATTAACTGTGCCATGATTCCAGATGGCTATGATATCATCCACATATCTGCTCCAGAATTTTGGTTTTATCTGTTGGCTTTCCAAGAAATTTTCAAATTTTGTCATAAAAATTTCTGCCAGGAGAGGAGACAGGGCATTACCCATGCTGACACCAGATATGTGTGTGTAGAATTTCCCATTGAAGGTGAAGTAAAAAAAATGGTAGTCATACAAATCTGCAACCTGGCCACGAGCTGTCATTGATAAAAAATGCAAGTGGTGTGTGTGTGTGTGTGTGTGTGTGTGTGTGTGTGTGTGTGTGTGTGTGTGTGTGTGTGTGTGTGTGTGTGTGTGTGTGTGTGTGTGTATTTTTTTTTAATTCCTGAGTGTAGCACGACTATTAAATAACTATTACAATAAAATAAATATAATGAAATATTTCATACATTACAAGTTTCCCCTTCAAAATAATTGCTTTGGGCTTGCAAACATTTCTTCCTGGCATAGAAACATTTCTGGAAGTTACCTTCTGTAAGCCTTTTAACACTTGAGTCATTTTTTTCTCAGTCTTCAGTGGACTGAAAATGGGTTCCTTTAAGTACACTTTTCAGTTTGGGGAAGAGAAAAAAGTCAAAAATGGCTAGGTCTAGTAAGTAGGATACATGTTTGCACACAGGAATTTGTTTTTTGGCCAGAAACTGGCGAACAGAGTGTGTTGTGTGCTGGAGCATCCAACCATCCTTCCATAATTCAGTTCTCTTTCTTCAAATTTTTTTACGCAGCCTTGTCAGAACTTCAATTTAGTATGTTTGATTGACAATTTGATTTGGTGGGATATATTCAGCCATAATAATTACATTTTCATCAATTTTTCATGGATATGGGATGGCCTGGTCGTTCATAATTTTCCACGTTCTCTCTCTCTCTCTCTCTTCCTTCTTTTATGCCATTCAAACATGGGTGTTCTTGACACAGTATCTTCCCCATAAACTTGATGTAACAGCTCATAACTTTCAGTTGGTGTTTTATTTAGTTTTGTTAAAAATTTGAGGTTGATTTGTTGTTTGATTCTTTTGTCTGTCATTTTTCTGGCAAACTGCGAAAACACAAGGTAATGAAACCCTGTCTTACTTCCAAGTGAATGAGTGTGTTGGAATATGATTTGGCAAGTAACTAGGGAAAGGTTCAGGGTAAACTGCTGTGGCTCTGTTTCACAGATGGCACTTGGGGTTAGTGATTGCATGCACAGTCTCGTTATTTAATAGCCACACCTTGTATAGATAATCGTGCAGTTAGGATCATTATAATCACTTAGCATGTAGGTAGGATCTTTTTCATCAAAGAATGTTATTTATGTTTATTTGTACATGAGGATTTTTTGGAGGGGATGATGATGCACTGTGAGGTACCTGGCCTCTCACTGCCATCTGGAGCGTGGCATGGCATTATACTTTTCTAATGAAATGTGATGTTATTTATAGTGTAGCACTGAGTCAACTTTACAAAAAATACCACTTGAAAAAACTTTTGCTGTTTTCTTAGTCTTTGTTATAAAAAATACATTATACACAGTTCCTCTTATTTATGATAGTTATTAATTATCTAAATAAGAAGCTTTTCTTCTAGACTCTATTACATTATATTTCACATGCTGTTTGACAACTGTTCTTTCATGAGCTAAATCATCACGTAGTTGTAAGATACTGCACTGATAGAGGTGTTTAGTTTTCCACCAGTGAATCGCATTCTGTCAGTGTGGTACCTTGTACTCAGAGATGGGTTGTAAGGAGGTAACTAAGAGTTGGTTCAGTGATGCACTACAGACAAATAGAATTATATTTTTTTATGAGAACTACTGTTTATCTTCAGTACATCATTGAGACAACTTCTAGTGATAACTTCAGTGTGAAATCAGGGCCACTGAAACTATTTCTTTAAACTGTATTATAAAAAAAATGGCCGAAGTCCTGCTGTTTATGGTAGTTATCAACACTTTAATTGTTGCAATACAATTAAAGCCAAAAAATTGTCATGAGGCCCAGTTATATTTTATTATACATCAAAATTTATTATGAAAACAACTGGGATTACCTTTATTTTAGATATAGGAAGCTTCTTTTCCAGCCAACTCTCCTAGTCCAACACGCTAATAATTCTTTGGGAAGGCGATATAAATTTTACAAAAAATGTGGGACATCTTCCACACTGTCAGAACCATAGTGTTCAGACCCCTCGGTCTCAACATTGAGCGCTCAATGTTGAGACCGAGGGGTCCCACATTTTTTGTAAAATTGATATCGCCTTCCCAAAGAATTATTAGCGTGTTGGACGTGTAGGAGAGTTGGCTGGAAAAGAAGCTTCCTATATCTAAAATAAAGGTAATCCCTGTTGTTTTCATAATATAATAGAATCCAGGAATTATCGAGCACTTAATAGCTCTCTATTATCAAATCAAAATTTATATAAATATAAAGCAACCGTAGAAAACTTAAGATATATTAAACCCAAACTGCTCTTCTATATGCTAAATATGTAGCTGGATATCACAGGCCACAGCAATAAAATTTGCCACACATTTACATGGATACCAAATATCTGGTTAGTAGCACATGGCTTGAAAAATATTTTAATGTGCGATGCACTGTATCATCTTGTCACCTCATAAACCTGAATAGCTTTTTCAAGTTAGAATTAGAATTAGTTGAGGCATATGATGCAAGAAAGCAAGCTTATACAACATCAGCCAAAAAACAAAAAAAAAACTTCCCATTTCGCCCATCCGGGCACTCCAAATGTTTGTCTAGTTCAGCCTTAAATTTATATAAGCTATCAACTTCCACAACAACGAATGGAAGACTGTTCCAATAATCAACTACCCGCTGGCTAAAGGCAAATTTCCGCACATCTATTCTACAACTGTCTTTCCTCAATTTGAACTATGTCTCCTCAGGTTCTTAGTCTGAGCAAGCAGAAGTATCCCGTCAGCATTGAGCTTGCTCAAACCATTCAATGCCTTGTACACCTTACAGATGCTTAGCCTCCAGATGCTGCAACTTGCAGAACTTAAGCCTTTCTTCGTAAGTGCACCCCTTTGTTTCTTTCACCAATCATGTTGCACTTCTCTATACTTGTTCTAACAACTCTACATCCTTCCTAAAATGAGGCCTCCAAACCTGTTCGCAGTACTCAAGGTGTGACTTGACCATCGCCTTATACAAAGGGATAATCACCTCCTTGTCTCTGCTAGCAGCATTCTTATATATCATTGACAAAACTCCATGATCTGCTCTTGCAGCTTGTCTGCACTGCTCAGAGAACTTCATATCTGAATGCATAATTACCCCCAGCTCTTTTTCATTCTCCACCTCCCTGAGTACCACACAGTTGGTACGTTTCTCTTGGTTTGCTGCTACCCATATGCTGTACTTTAAATTTGTCAATGTTAAACTTCAGTCGAAACTTCTCAGCCCATCTGCCTAACTTTTCTGGATCCTGTTGCAGTAGCATACTGTCTTTAATGTCATTAACAACCCTGCCAACCTTTGTATCATCTGCAAACTTGGTCATTAAGCCTGATATACCTTAATCGATATCATTGATAAATACACTAAACAACAATGGGCCCAGCACCGAACTCTGGGAAACTCCACTAATAAAATTAGTCCATGTAGATCAGTGTCCATTTATTACCACTCTATGCCATCTCCCACTCAACCATCCATTTATCCATTGAAGCAACTTGCCCTTAATGCCATACCACTCCAATTTGTACAGCAGTCTTCCATGTGCAACAGTATCAAGAACTTTCCTGAAATCCAAGTATATGATACCAAAATTATTTTTTGCATCCAGTTCCTTTGTGACCACATCGTAGTATCCAATCAAATTGGTCAAACAAAACTTCCCCTTAACAAATCCATTTTGTGTCTGAACTATTACTGCAGTCTTGTTTAGGTGATCTTGTATCACCTCTTTAACCAATATCTCTTTATTTTCTCTGGAACTAACTGGTTAAACTAACTGGTCTATAATTATTTGCATCACCCTTTGAACCCCCTTTGTGAATTTGGGATACATTTGCACATCTCCAGTCCATGGGGACCTCCCCTGAATCTAAGGATGCTCTCATAATTATGGCTAAGAGTTTATTAACTTCCCTTTCTGCCTTTGTCAATATAGCTGGATAGATTCCATCCACCTCAGGTGCCTTTTTTATGTTTAACTTCAACAATTTCTCCTCCACTTTGCTCTCAGTTATTACAACTTTACTTGGCTCCCTGTTAGAGTTTGATAAACTTCTGGCATTCCCCTCCTTGAATAACCCCTCATGTGCGAATGTAGATGCAAAATACTCTTTCAGTTTATCAGCTACTTGAACAGGATCATCAAAAGTCAAACTATCTTTGTTAAGTGGACCAATCTGATTCATCCGCTTCCTTCTAGAGTTTCCATAAGTAAAGAACTCTTTGCTGTTTTTCTTTATCAACAATAGTCAAACTATCTTTGTTAAGTGGACCAATCTGATTCATCCGCTTCCTTCTAGAGTTTCCATAAGTAAAGAACTCTGCTGTTTTTCTTTGCATCCTTTGCCAAAGATTTCTCGTAATCTGCCTTTGCTTGCCTGACCTCCTTTGTGACTTTATTACAGACTAGCTTATATCTGCCGTAGGCTTCTGTGTCACCTGATAATTTATATGCATTTCATGCATTTTTCTTCTCTGCCACGAGCCTCATGAATTCATCTGACATCCATTTAGGCCTGAATCTTGAACAGTATTTCTTAGTTGGTATGAAAAGCCTAGTAGCCTCCAAGGTTAAGTCCCTGAAGACTTCCCATTTAGAATTCACCATTGGTAACATCATCATTTGATCCCACTGTATAGAATTTAAAAACTGTCTGAGACCACTGTAGTCACCTTTACGAAAGCTAAAACTCTTCCCTTTACCCTTGATGGTAGTTACATCCTTAAGTAAATCCCACATCAGTTCACTGGGGTCACTGTCACCTAGTGGTTCCTTTATCTGCAAATTCTTAACGGATGAATAATCACTGCTGATAATCAGATCAAGAGTATTACTCCCTGTGGTTGCTCCTCGAACATGTTGCTGTAGAAAATAATCTTCCAATAAATCCACAAAAGTCTTGCTAGTATGCCTGTGACCAACCCACAATTCCAGTCAATATCTGGAGAGTTAAAATCCCCCATTACAAGACATTCTGATTTACTGGCCCACTCTATTTCTCTGCACAACTGTTCATTGTTAAGAGATAAAGTGCTGGTAAGAGATATAAAATGCTAGAGAAGAAACTATTTTTTGTATAGGTACTGTTGTCTTCAACAGAACAAATTATTAGTTGAATGTATACTTTTCAAATAATTATTCACCCAGTTAACAGCAGTGTCATAATTATATCTTAATTTAGGAGTCGTATTTTCATTGGGCATTTGGAATATTAGAACCTGACTGTTATGGTGCTATTGAAGTGAAAAGTGGAAAATCATATCTGTTTGTTCCCAAACTGCCTGAGTCATATTCTGTATGGATGGGCAGGTCAGTATTGATGTTGTTTAATTAATTACATTAATGTATTTTGATTGAGATCTTTAATGTAAAAGTCATTCTCATGGTATATGTTATTCCTGGCTTCACTGAGATTATATAATTTTTTTTTCCTTTTTCATTCCTTATGCATAAAATACTCTTATTAAATTTGTTGATTCTTTTAAGGATGTAGGAGTCATATTTGATTATATATATATATTTTTTTTTTCTCAACATCATATACTTCATGCATATTAAATTTCTCTGAGAAGCAAAGCAGGTTGTTAATGAAATTTGTGATTGAAAAATACTTACATACTTGCTGACTAAATGCAATTATCCAATGTACACTTATACAAAAATTAAGAAGTTAACATTTTCCACTTTTGAGACAAATTGTATAAAACTCTAGAAATGTGTCATATGTAAATTTCCCATTCTTTCAGAAAATATATATGAAATGCCTGCAACATGCAAATTTTTATGAAATGCTTGCAACATGCAAATTTTTTATCCATTCTATAGAAATAGGCTTAAATAGCATTTTTCATTTTTATTCCTGTTAGGTGACCAAATCTGATTGGTTTCTTTCACAGGACTACACAATCTAGCAAGAAGATACTATCTGGATGATTTTCAGTGATGGTGAGCTGTTGGGAGGATAGAGATTGGTCAAGCACATATGGCAATTACCAAGCCTACCAAAATTACCAAAAAAGTGTCATTTCACGGCTGTAGAAATAATTTTAGGAGATAGGAACAAGTATGAAAAGCAGTCAATAAGTATTTATGTTCACCTAGAAATATTTGAGTTGGGGAATTGAAACTTGGCTGGCAGTTTAATCTTTCTCTATGTGGTTGTCTTTTAGAGCTACACATTTTTCCCATCTGTTGATAAGCTCTATTAGGTCTCTTTAATAGAACTCATCACTTTGAGCAGAAAACGAAGCTTCTCATCATTAATTATCTCCTTATCAGTGTGAAATCTGTGGCCCCATAATGGTTTCTTATTTTAGGCAAGGGGAAGAAGTCTGAAGGTGAGAGATCTGGTGAATGAGGTGGGTGCTACAGATTTTCCAAAGGTGTTCACCTTCTAACATTGTCAGCTAGCAGGCAGACACCTTTGGATAGCATCCTGCATCTCTTTCACTTCATATCCTCTCTTAATTTACCCAGAAGATTTCTGTAGTATTCTCCACTGATTTTGCTGCCTTTTAGAAGATAATCTGTAAGGGGTGGAGCCTTTGAGCCTCAGAATATTGACCTTATTTAGCAGACAGTTGAAACACTTGGCTGTTTTAGGGTTTGGCTAAGATGAATGTTTCCATTGTTTGCTCACCTGTTTTGTTTATGGTCATAGTAATGTACCCATCATTCATATTTTGTCACAATTTGTTCAAAAAATTATCAACATTCTCTCTCTACAAAGTGGCAACAATTTTGCTGAACACCCTTTCTTTTTAGCTTTTGAAAAGGTGTCAGCAATCCTGAAGCTCATCAGGCTGTCACCTTTGACGTGTGCAGGTACTCATGCATTATTCAGTAGCTTATTAGTTAATTATTAAGCAACTAAAACCCAAAAACAAATAATTGAATGATTCAAGGTTAAAATAATATTCCAGATTTGAAAAGAGTAAAGCAACAAACAAGGCTAGGTAAAATAAATATATATACTGTATTTTATTTACAAGGAAACCCTTTAACATGCTTTTAGTATATTGGATAAATTAACTTACTGTTAACCAATTTTAACAGTAAGTTAGTTCACTATTACTGTTAATTAACATTAGGGGACACTTCTTTAACATTTTTAAACCTTTTAACATTTTAAAGAAAACCAGATATACATAAAATGTAATAATACATGGGATTTAGTAGGGTACACACAAAGTTAATCGCAACAATTTCAGTGATAGAATATGTTAATTTTTAACTTAACAGTACTGATTAGAGTTAGTGACTTTGCTGACAGTCATTGATTGTTTTTGACAGAGAGGTGTGAATTTATAATTTAGGAATTTATAACCTGTGAATTTATAATTTGAGGTGTGAATTTATAATCTAGATTGCTTTTAAATACAGTTTTGCTTTTAGTCATATTTAACTAGTGAAGAAAATGCTCCATACCTGAATATCTTCAGTAATAAAGATTCCTTCTTCCTCTCTCTTTATAAACTTGTAACCTAGAATATTCATTCAAGACTTGATTTCCTGTGATGATAGATCCTTCTGGAGCACAAAGTGTTTTATAGTTCCTGATATATGGCATTACACAGGGAAAGCCAATAATTTTCTTCTTAAATTACTTTATAAAGGATTTTGATGTTAGTAGATAAACTTTTTTGTATAAGAATACATCTCTTGATAGTACAGTAGAAGCCCTTGTAACTGACCTCTGCTTAACTGACTTGGCAGATTAACTGATGCCCTCTCCTTCTCTCTTTAAAATATACTTCTTATGGCCATGCTATACTGTAGTATACCATGGGCATTGGTCCAGTATGCTTGTGGCTGGTGGGCTCGTGTAGTAGACCACATCCACCTGTTGAGTTATATGTTACCCGAGAGGTCAGTTGTGTGTTTGTTCCAAACTGTGTTTGCACCAGTAAAATTATTTGTTATAAATTACAGTATGTAATTTAATTAAATATTACATAAATTAATTAAAATTCATACGAGTTACACCTCTATTTTCCTCCATAGGACTGCTTCACTTGCAAACTCTCCTTGTTTACATATGATTCGAAATTTAAAATGATTAAAAATATTAAAAATATATTTAACTTAAAATTAAATAAATGCATTCAATTCTCTAAGCTCATGAATGCCCAGGATCATAACCAAAGGCCCCAATCCAACCCCAGATCTAATCAATACACCTCACAACCTTGAGAATTTGAATGCATTGTGTCAAAGATTTTAAAAATAAACATCGATAAAATTCCAAGAATGTATAAATATATGATACTAAATATTTTAAAATTACTTGAAATTACTTTCCTTCCTAAAGGGACAAAACTTTTTGACTTGCCATGATTACAGGTAGGAAACTGAAACTGATTAATGTGAACTGTCCCCCTACGCTGGTTATTACTACAAGATTACTTACTAACCTGCATGCACAAAAAAGTCCACGAATCTGATATGAGGAAAGGTCTCCGAATGTTAATTGTTTTTTTTTAATCGTTTTGTTTTTTATTTTCATTTCTAAGGTTTCAGCTGTTAAAAGTCTTGTGTAATCATGCTGTATGCTCAAAATCTTAGCTTCATTAAACAAGATGTGATCCTCGTTAATCGCATGAAATGACAGTTCAGATGCTGTGGCTCTCATTGCCTTAACCAATGCCGCATGTTGATTTAAACAAGTATTTAAAATTATGTATGTAGATTTATACATAGGACATATTGAGCCATCATTGCTCTTGGTTTATAGGGTTTATAGTAATTACATAAATTAATGAAATATGGGTGATAAAATAAAAAGGAATGTTGTTTCTATGAAAACTAAGTTGGATGCACTGGAAAGACTTGATAAAGCTGAGGCTAAAAAAATTACTGTTGAATTAGATGAGGACAAGACAACTATAAAACATTGAAAAAAAAAAAAAACCATAAAAAAATGTAGATGGATTTTGCACTCAGTTTGTTTCAAGATGGTCATTAAGTTCTTGCTCTACTAGTAACCAAAATTAGAGATAGTAGACAACGAATTATGGCTGTGCTTTGTGTAAGAATGAAAACATGGAGCTCCAATTAGTGGATTCATAAGAGTAGCATCAGAGAAAAAGTCTGTCTTCTATCAGAAGATTAATGATGCAGAAGCAAGTGACAGGCGACTTGAATGTTAAAAAAAATGTCATATACTCAATAGATAAATACGTGGTATTTGTGTATAATAAAAAGGGATGTTGTTTCTATGAAAACTAAGTTGGATGCACTGGAAAGACTTGATAAAGCTGAGGCTAAAAAAATTACTGTTGAATTAGATGAGGACAAGACAACTATAAAACATTGAAAAAAAAAAAAAAAAAAAAACATAAAAAAATGTAGATGGATTTTGCACTCAGTTTGTTTCAAGATGGTCATTAAGTTCTTGCTCTACTAGTAACCAAAATTAGAGATAGTAGACAACGAATTATGGCTGTGCTTTGTGTAAGAATGAAAACATGGAGCTCCAATTAGTGGATTCATAAGAGTAGCATCAGAGAAAAAGTCTGTCTTCTATCAGAAGATTAATGATGCAGAAGTAAGTAACAGGCGACTTGAATGTTAAAAAAAATGTCATATACTCAATAGATAAATACGTGGTATTTGTGTATTGAGTATTTACAGAAAAAGATTAAAATATTATTTAAAGGCTATTTAAGGGTTATTCATCAGAGAGAAAAATTGATTGAAGAACAGTTTTATATGGAGAGAACAGATCTAAATTATAAGATGTTGCCTACAGAAATGAAGGCAAAAAAAAGTGAAGCCTGCCACACCAGGATATAAAAAAGAAAATCATGATAACTACCTGCAACAGTACAGGTACAGTACAGAAAATCTCAAATTTCTGGTTTCTATTGTAGTAAATCAGTTAATCCAAGAGCTTTTAAAAAATATAAATTGTTTATCTTTACCAGTTTACTATCACTTACAAAAAATCAGCATGGATGGGCTTCTGTTATCAAAGAATGGTTTTTTCATGAATTTGTATCAAATGTAAAGAAATACTTATAAAAAGAATAAACTTACCTGAAAATGCCATTCTCTTTCTGGATAATACTACTTCACATCCCTATTGTGAGGAACTTAAAATGAGAACATAAAGGCCATCTTTTTTACAGAAGTAATGAAAAACATAGTTTATTCATTGATTTCTGGCAAATTGAAGGTTCCAAAGATTCACAGCAAGAAGATCTGCAATTAATTCAACAATGTTTCCCAACACTTTAGTGATGATTGGTTGGAAAATGAAATTATGGACTAATCAGAAATTTTACATACTGTGTGATCAAAACAGAATTTAAATATGAAGAAGAGATTGGATGAAATCCAGGGCCAAAAATATCTTATGCAGACGAAAAAAAAAAACATCCTAGATACAGTTATACATTCTGTTGAACAATCTGATTCAGTAGACATCAATGTGATGTTTATAATTTCATCATCTAATCAGATGGAAATTACCTGTTTTATATAAATGAATGTACATGTATATATTTTAAGTGAAAATAAAATTGTTAAGGTACGTATGTATACTGTTTTGATTAACCAACCAACTGCCAGCGCTGATCATCTCAGAAAAGAGAGCTTCTGTTGTGCATAACATTATAACGAAGTCTGGAAGAATTATTATTCAAGTAGTTTTACTTTTGTGCATCTGTCAATATTAAATTATAAATATAAGCTCTCTTAGAAATATGGACTGGTATTTACTGCTCCATTTCCAACTCTAAAAAAAGAAAGAAAATCTATAGTATTCCAAAGAATGCGAAATGCTAATTCAGTACTAGCACAATAGTAACAACTCAACTTTCTGAAGCATGTTATTATCTAGTGAGACTTCAAAAATGAAACTATTTACAGTATAGATTTAAGAGACATTTATTTTTATGTGCTTTTATATATTTTTTAACTGTTAGCATTTATTTTGTGTATAATAGTAAGTACAAGTGTGTAATGGCAATTAGCATTAGTAGAAGCATATGATGCAATGAAAGCAAGCTTATGCAGCATCAGCCAAAAAAAAAAAAAAAAAAACACTCCCATTTCACCCCTCTGTTAGTTCAAAATACCTGTCCAGCTGAGCCTTAAATTTAGTTAGGCTATCGACTTCCACAACAAATGGTCCTTGAGGTTGTCACAGACATTCTCTCAGATATGCCAGACAAGCTGTACTTGCTACCTGGGGGTCTAAAACGCTGATGGAACTGATATTTGGGTGACACTCAAGTCAAGTGGACCCAATTTTGGCGAAGTCCGGACGGTCTGTGACAGCCAAATCTGCTGCTTGCACCTTCACGATGGTGGGACTGTTAGTAATCCTGGGTATAACCTCCATGCATAAGTACATGGTGGGTGACCACCCAGATGTGAACCAATGTAAGCAGGGGTTGAGGTGTGACGCCCACACCACATGGAGGAACGCCGCCCCTCTATGTTACCAGGCAGTACTAGTTGGTAGATGACTCTCATCAATCGGTGAAATACCACTACTTTGCTTATTGGAGGCTTGAAGTGGTGGAACCCATGTTTAGTCTCTAGAGCTAAGTTCCGGTCAACCCTTCCTTATCTCTTCCATCATGCAGTATGATTGATGACTTTTGAGGTTATGATGAACGTCGTGGCGAGATCCAATATTCCTTACATTTCGAGGGTACAGCTCTAAAACGGTGTTCGCAGGCCGGCCGCTAGTTAGTACACCGGACTGAACCTATTGGTAACTCTCTCGGAGGCTTCCGGATCAGCTAGTGTATAATCTTGTTACCTCTACTCTGCCAGATAGTGACTGGAGGGAGTCCGAGTAGTGTGTATGCGGGGAGCATTGTCGAGGCCACGTTATGTCAAGGATCTGGGTATATTCTTACCACTTGTATGCCATATCCAAAAATTTCATTACTTCATACAGCATGTCCCACCCACTTTTTCTTACTATTGAATACACCATGAATTGTCAAACTAATAGAGCAAGCTTATCTGCGAAAAGATCTAAACCTCCCAAACACTTCCTAATTCATTTCACAAATATACGTGGTCTCAATTCTAATCTCAACGATGTCCATTTGCACTTGCAGTCTGCCAAACCCCATGTACTTTTTCTGACAGAATCTCAGTTATCGGTTGATTCAACTACTGCTCATCTCAGATGCCCAAATTATTCGCTGTATGATTCCTTTCGCCTGAAAGGTGGTACTTGTGCATAAGTCCGTTCTGATATTCCCCGTCAGAGACTTGGCAATTTGGAATCTCCTCTCTTTGATCTTCTCTGGCTCAAAATCTCTCTACCTCATTGTGTCAAATTCATCTGTTGTCTCTACCGTTCTCCCAACTCCACTAATCACTTGGAGCTCTTTGACTTCCTCTCTTTGCAACTTGACTTTCTCCAGTCCAACTTTCCTAACAGTGAGGTAATTTTCCTTGGTGATTTTAATGTTCACAACTCCAGCTGGCTTCCGTTTTCTAGTCACACCGACCCAGCAGGTCGAGATGCTGAGGCTTTTGCAATTACTAATGAGCTAGCACAGATTGTTCATTTACCTACAAGAATACCAGACAATCCTAATCATACAGCCAATACGCTTGATCTTTTTCTCACAAACAACCCTTCTAAGTACATGGTCGAAGTGAGAGGTCCTTTAGGCACTTCAGATCACAACTTGATGATTGTCTCTTCTCCAATGGAACCTTTATCTCATGGCTATTCCCAACCTTGTGTTCTTTGGCATTACAAGAATACAAAATGGGATGATCTGCGAGACTTCTTTTCTTCTTTTCCTTGGTCAGATTACTGTTTCAAAACTTCTGATGTCAACGTTTGCTCAGATCATGTCAGTGAAATTATTCTTGCAGGAATGGAATCCTTTATCCCACACTCCACCTTAAAATCTCGTCCTTTATCTAAACCTTGGTTTTCCAATAAATGTGCTAAGGCTGTTCAAGAGAAGAATGTTGCATATCGTAATTGGCTTGTTTCCAATTCTTCAGTTTCATTTTCTGCCTACACAAAAGCTCGCAACAATTGTAAAGCAGTTATTAATCAGTCCAAACTAGAGTTTGAACAGGCTAAGAGTAGAAAACTTGCTTCTTGCCCTAATGGTAGTCGAGCATTCTGGTCTCTTGCCAAAGCTATTGGCTGCAACTTTTGCCCATCTCTGCTCCCACCTCTGTCCAAACCAGATGATTCTGTTGTCACTTCAGCCAAGGATAAAGCTGACCTGCTAGCATCCCATTTTTCTTCCAGCTCATGTATTAATGATCTTGGTAAAACACCTCCCACCATTCCCAACACATTCCATTCAATGCCTGCTGTGGTCTTTCGTCACAAGGATATCAGAAGGATTTTGATGAATCTTGATGCTAAGAAAGCTCCAGGTCCTGATGATATTTCTCCACTTGTTCTCAAAACCTGTGCTCCTGAACGTACTTCTATTCTTTGCTGCCTTTTTTCATTTTCTTATTCCAATGGTGTTTTTCCTTCTGCTTGGAAATTTGCCCATATCCAGACAGTTCCTAAAAAGGGTGAAAAATCCCTCCCATCCAATTATCGTCCCATTGCAATTACTTCTACTCTTTCTAAAGTAATGGAGAAATCAATTAACTGCCAACTCTTAAACTACCTAGAAACCTTCCGTCTGATCAGCGATCACCAGTATGGATTCCGTCAGTGTCGATCCACTGGTGATATTCTGGCTTATGTTACCCATTTATGGACTAATTCAATGGAAATGTTCGATGAAACACAAGTAGTTGCTCTTGACATCTCAAAGTCTTTTGATCGTGTTTGGCATAAAGGTCTTCTAAACAAGCTTCCATCTTATGGTTTGTCAACTGTTTTTAGTAATTGGTTATCCAGTTTTCTCTCTGATCGCTCACTGAGGGTGATGGTAGATGGCTCTCTGTCTTCTAACTTCTCCACTAATGCCGGTGTCCCCCAAGGTTCAGTTCTTTCCCTCACTCTTTTCCTCTTGTATATTAATGACCTTCTTCCATTGACTGGAAATCCTATCCATAGTTTTGCCGATGATAGCACATTGCATTCCACTTTCCATTTTGAGAACCCTTGTCCTGCTCAATCAGCTTCAACTTCTCGAAAATCTGCTACCAATTCCTTAAATGCCGATCTTCAGCTAATTCTCCAGTGGGGCAAAGACAACTTAGTTGATTTCAACCTTCTAAAACTCAGTCTTGTCTTATATCTCGCAAAAAGGATTCTTCTGCTCCTATGCTTATCTTTAGTGACACTCCGATTTCTAGGCAAAATGATATATATCTCTTTTGGGGATTACCTTGACTTCTAATCTCTCTTGGCACAAGCACATTACAAATATTGCTTCTTCTGCATCAAAAGAACTTGGTTTTCTCTTTCGCTCTCGGCGTTACTTTTCTTCCAAACCGCTGCTCACTCTGTATAAATCGCAAATCCGCCCTGCCATGGAATATTTTTCCCACAACTGGGGTGGTGCCCCCAAACCTCTCTCAGGCTTCTTGATTCCATTCAGAAGAGGGCAGTTAGGTTAATTAATGAATCATCTCTAACAGAGTCTCTCCACTCGCTTTCTCATAGACGTACTGTTTCTGCTGCATGCCTCTTCTACAGATACTTCCATGCGCACTGTTCTTCTGAATTGGCTTCTATAATTCCCGCTCTCTCTTTTAAAACAGTCCGAACACGTGCCGCCACCAGCCAACATCCATTTACTGTCCAACTTCAAACCCACAGAACCAACTTTTCATCTTCCTCATTTATTCATTCAACTGCCATTTTCTGGAACAACCTTCCTTCCTACGTATTTCCTGAAAATTACAATCTACAGAAGTTCAAGTCCAATAGTAACAAATACCTTTTTTTGTCTTCTCAACCTCCAGCCCAAGCACGGTACTAAGTACTATAGGTTCTAATACCTCTCGTGTTTGGGGTTCACATAAAAAAAAAAAAAAAAAAAGGATGGAAGTCTGTTCCACCAACCAACTACCCACTGGCTAAAGGCAAATTTCCGCACATCTATCCTACATCTGTCTTTCCTCAATTTGAATATATGACCTCTCAGGTGATTATTCTAAGCAAGACAAAGAATTGCATCGGCATTGAGCATGCTCAAACCATTCAAGGCTTTATACACCTCAGATCACCTCGCCAGTGCCTAGTCGCCAGACACTGTAATTTGCAAAACTTAAGCCTTTCTGTGTAAGAGCAACCCTTTGTTCCATTCACTAATCTTGTTGCCCTTCTCTGTACTAGTTCCAGCAGCTCTACATCCTTCTTGGGCGCATTATAGGCTCAGTTGCTGATGCGCCAATAAACTCCAAACCAAACCAAACCAAACATCCTTCTTGAAATGAGGCTTCCAGACCTGTATACAGTACTCAAGGTAGAAAGACCTGTATACAGTACTCCCTGCTAGAAAAATTCCTGTATAGGAATTTTAAAATAAAGTAAACAGTGTGGTTAAGATAATGCTTAAGTGTATTGCAGTATGATGAATACATTTCTTTGTTTATAGCATTATTTACTATTCTTTTCAGTAGAAATACATATTTATTCAGCTAACTACATTAATATGAGCTTTCATAATTCTATATTCAGTAGCAGTACCCCAGAATTATTGGAAGAGGATTTGATTTCTGATCATATTGCCATCTGATACTGAAGTGGGAACTCCCTCCATCCCTGTTGTTGATTTTATTATTAACAAATTGGGAGTGCCTTTCAACAATTAAGAATAGGAAGTACATGATATCAGAAATTGGTTTCATTAATACAAATTACACTGATAGTATTCATACATGAAACTGTTCACATTTCAAGGTTATGAAGTTTATTTTTAACTTTAATTATCTCGTTCAAAGAAGTTAATACAATAAAAGTCATTAAATTGTATTCTGATTAGATTGTATACCTGCGTGGCAGCCGTGGAACTTAGGGAGTTTTCTCGAGATGTTTGGATCTGATGCAAGATTTCATTGGTTACAGTCAGACACAACAAAAGTGAACGTAATCCGAGGCTGAATATGTTTCTCTTTCTTCTCTTTTCCTGTTGAGGTCCTAAAGTAGTTAGCAGTACTTTATTAGTTTTTAGTATATCGAGATGTTGACCCTTCTTAAAATTTAATATATCATTATTATCTACACCATTTTTTAAATATTCATAGAATTGATAATATCCTTTTGTTCTAAATACCAGAGTATTAAAAATTTTCATAAATTTTCTAAATATCTGTCTGAAATTTTTACCTCTTTATATTTTAAACTTTTTTTTCTGTATAGGTTAAATTCTTTAGGGTTTTATAAAGAAAAATATGAAATCGATGAAGTTTGTTATGTCTGTGATGTAAGTATCAAATGATTTGTATATTTTAAACAACATTTTTTTTTTAAATTCAGAAGCAGCTCATTTCATTGAATTGTGATTTAAAGAATAGAAAAATGTTCATTTGGATTATTTAAATTAAAATCACAATTACATTAGTTATTGTAGCAGACTGAAAATAATAAGTAACTTTTTTTATAAATTAGATACATTAATTTTTGTAAAAATTTTTTCTCATCTTACTGATATTTGTCAAAAAGAAATTTACTCAAACTTGTAAGAAATGCACCATCAGTTAAACCATTAAGTACTATACTTCGAGCCCGTCACCACCAAATACGAAGGATGCGGAAAGGTCAGGGAATGACCACCGCATATCTCGGAGCAATATGGCCTTAGTTGCTAATGCTCCTAAAAACCAAATAACAACAAGTACTATACTAAACAGTCAGTATAGAAATTTCTGATAGCCCTACTGCTTTTTTAATTACTAAAACTTAGTAGCTCAGAAAAAAGTACACTAATCCAGTACCATCAAATCAAATGATTGGTACCGTGTACAGTAAAGTTTCACTGTAAGGAATGCCAGAGATAACAAATTATTCAGTAAAATGAAATCATCAATTCCCATCCCTTGTCAATTTATTATGTTTCATTTTAGCAAATATTGCAAATTTTTTTTTTTTTTTTTTTTTTTATGAGAACCCCAAACACGAGAGGTATTAAACCTATAGTACTTAGTACCGTGCTTGGGTTGGAGGTTGAGAAGACGAAAGAAGATATTTGTTGATATTGGACTTGAACTTCTGTAGATTGTAATTTTCAGGAAATATGTATGAAGGAAGGTTGTTCCAGAAAACGGCAGTTGAATGAATAAATGAGGAAGATGAAAAGTTGGTTCTGTGGGTTTGAAGTTGGACAGTAAATGGATGTTGGCTGGTGGCGGCACGTGTTCGGACTGTTTTGAAAGAGAGAGCGGGAATTATAGAAGCCAATTCAGAAGAACAGTGCCCATGGAAGTATCTGTAGAAGAGGCATGCAGCAGAAACAGTGCGTCTATGAGACAGCGAGTGGAGAGACTCTGTTAGAGATGAATCATTTATTAACCGAACTGCCCTCTTCTGAATGGAATCAAGAAGCCTGAGAGAGGTTTTGGGGGCACCACCCCAGATGTGGGAACAATATTCCATGGCAGGGCGGATTTGCGATTTATACAGAGTGAGCAGCTGTTTGGGAGAAAAGTAACGCCGAGAGCGAAAGAGAAAACCAAGTTTTTTAGATGCAGAGGAAGCAATATTTGTAATGTGCTTGTGCCAAGAGAGATTAGAAGTCAGGGTAATCCCCAAAAGAGATATATCATTTTGCCTAGAAATCGGAGTGTCACTAAAGATAAGCATAGGAGCAGAAGAATCCTTTTTGCGAGATATAAGACAAGATTGAGTTTTAGAAGGGTTGAAATCAACTAAGTTGTCTTTGCCCCACTGGAGAATTACCTGAAGATCGGCATTTAAGGAATTGGCAGCAGATTTTCGAGAACTTAAAGCTGATTGAGCTGGACAAGGTTTCTCAAAATGGAAAGTTGAATGCAATGTGCTATCATCGGCAAAACTATGGATAGGATTTCCAGTCAATGGAAGAAGGTCATTGATATACAAGAGGAAAAGAGTGGGGGAAAGAACTGAACCTTGGGGGACACCGGCATTAGTGGAGAAGTTAGAAGACAGAGAGCCATCTACCATCACCCTCAGTGAGCGATCAGAGAGAAAACTGGATAACCAATTACTAAAAACAGTTGGCAAACCGTAAGATGGAAGCTTGTTTAGAAGACCTTTATGCCAAACATGATCAAAAGCCTTTGAGATGTCAAGAGCAACTACTTGTGTTTCACCGAACCTTTCCATTGAATTAGTCCATAAATGGGTAACATAAGCCAGAATATCACCAGTGGATCGACACTGACGGAATCCATACTGGCGATCGTTGATCAGACGGAAAGTTTCTAGGTAGTTTAAGAGTTGGCGGTTAATTGATTTCTCCATTACTTTAGAAAGAGTAGAAGTAATTGCAATGGGACGATAATTGGATGGGAGGGATTTGTCACCCTTTTTAGGAACTGGCTGGATATGAGCAAATTTCCAAGCAGAAGGAAAAACACCTTTGGAATAAGAAAGTGAAAAAAGGCGGCAAAGAATAGGAGTAAGTTCAGGAGCACAGGTTTTGAGAACAAGTGGAGAAATACCATCAGGACCTGGAGCTTTCTTAGCATCAAGATTCATCAAAATCCTTCTGATATCCTTTTGACGGAAGACCACAGGAGGCATTGAATGGAGCGTGTTAGGAATGGTGGGAGGTGTTTTACCAAGATCATTAATACATGAGCTCAAAGAAAAATGGGATGCTAGCAGGTCAGCTTTATCCTTGGCTGAAGTGACAACAGAACCATCTGGTTTGGACAGAGGTGGGAGCAGAGATGGGCAAAAGTTGCGGCCAATAGCTTTGGCAAGAGACCAGAATGCTCGGCTACCATTAGGGCAAGAAGCAAGTTTTCTACTCTTAGCCTGTTCAAACTCTAGTTTGGACTGATTAATAACTGCTTTACAATTGTTGCGAGCTTTGGTGTAGGCAGAAAATGAAACTGAAGAATTAGAAACAAGCCAATTACGATATGCAACGTTCTTCTCTTGGACAGCCTTAGCACATTTATTGGAAAACCAAGGTTTAGATAAAGGACGAGATTTTAAAGTGGAGTGTGGGATAAAGGATTCCATTCCTGCAAGAATAATTTCACTGACACGATCTGAGCAAACGTTGACATCAGAAGTTTTGAAACAGTAATCAGACCAAGGAAAAGAAGAAAAGAAATCTCGCAGGTCATCCCATTTTGCATTCTTGTAATGCCAAACAATACGAGGTTGGAAATAGCCATGAGATAAAGGTTCCATTGGAGAAGAGGCAATCACCAAGTTGTGATCTGAAGTGCCTAAAGGACCTCTCACTTCAACCTTGTACTTAGAAGGGTTGTTTGTGAGAAAAAGATCAAGCGTATTGGCTGTATGATTAGGATTGTCCGGTATTCTTGTAGGTAAATGAACAATCTGTGCTAGATCATTAGTAATTGCAAAAGCCTCAGCATCTCGACCTGCTGGGTCGGTGTGACTAGCAAACGGAAGCCAGCTGGAGTTGTGAACGTTAAAATCACCAAGGAAAATTACCTCACTGTTAGGAAAGTTGGACTGGAGAAAGTCAAGTTGCAAAGAGAGGAAGTCAAAGAGCTCCAAGTGATTAGTGGAGTTGGGAGAACGGTAGAGACAACAGATGAATTTTACACAATGAGGTAGAGAGATTTTAAGCCAGAGAAGATCAAAGAGAGGAGATTCCAAATTGCCAAGTCTCTGACAGGGAATATCAGAACGGACATATGCACAAGTACCACCTTTGAGGCGAAAGGAATCATACAGCAAATAATTTGGACATCTGAGATGAGCAGTAGTTGAATCAACTGATAACTGAGATTCAGTCAGAAAAAGTACATGGGGTTTGGAAGACTGCAAGTGGAAATGGACATCGTTGAGATTAGAATTGAGACCACGTATATTTGTGAAATGAATTAGGAAGTCCTTGGGAGGTTTAGATCTTTTCGCAGATAAGCTTGCTCTATTATTTTGACAATTCATGGTGTATTCAATAGTAAGAAAAAGTGGGTGGGACATGCTGTATGAAGTAATGAAATTTTTGGATATGGCGTACATGTGGTAAGAATATACCCAGATCCTTGACATAACGTGGCCTCGACAATGCTCCCCGCATACACACTACTCGGACTCCCTCCAGTCACTATCTGGCAGAGTAGAGGTAGCAAGATTATACACTAGCTGATCCGGAAGCTTCCTAGAGAGTTACCAATAGGTTCAGTCCGGTGTACTAACTAGCGGCCGGCCTGCGAACACCGTTTTAGAGCTGTACCCTCGAAATGTAAGGAATATTGGATCTCGCCACGACATTCATCATAACCTCAAAAATCATCAATCATACTGCATGATGGAAGAGATAGGGAAGGGTTGGCCGGAACTTAGCTCTAGAGACTAAACATGGGTTCCACCACTTCAAGCCTCCAATAAGCAAAGTGGTGGTATTTCACCGGTTGATGAGAGTCATCTACCACCTAGATATCAGTGTTATAGGTATTCTGCAGCAACTCGGTTCATAATAAAAAGTTAGTGAGTTTCTGCTGAATTTTTACGACCTAAATTTTATTTTTGACCTAAATTTTTTGTTTGTGTATTAAATTTTATTTCATCTTATAGCTTTGTCTCACTGATTACATAGCTGAGTTTATTACTTAAATCAAGGAATTTTTTGCAGAAGTTATACTTGTTTGAATTAAAACTGTTGCTAGCAGTGATATCTGGCACCAAGACCCAGTGTCATATGTTCAATGTTATATGCGATATTTCTTTGTGTAATTATAAAAAGTAAATTTAATTGAATATAAACAATGCTTAAATACTTTATACACACACACTGACCAAAAAACTATGAATCTCTATTCAGTATTGAATGGGGCCACCTTTGTTTCCATGAACAACAAGGGTGTGATGTAGCATGGATTCATAAGGTGTTTTAATGTGTTTTTGGTCAAATTGTAACTATTCTTCCAACAAAATATCATGCACCTGCAACAGAGTTGAAAGAGGAGGACTTTGTTGCTGAATAGCTCTCTCCAGCATATCTTGCACATTCTCAATAGGATTGAGATCAGGTGAATGTGGAAGGGCCGGGAAAGACAGTGGAAATTCATGTAATGGTTTCTGAACCACCCTTGCATGATTCTGTTGTTGTATTGTCATCCATAAAGTGGCCACCACCTTCTTGATAAAAGTGTAACCTTGCAGGGTGCAGTAGATCTGATATAAAGTTCTGGATGACATTTGACCTTCTACTGGTATCAACAGACCCAGTCTGTGCCAACAAAACATTCCCCTAAATCTTTTAGTCACAGCTAGTTTCTACGGTACTCACCTCTGAAATCCGTTTGGTTTAAGTGAAATGAATAGAATTAAGGATTGTGATTAAAATAAAGTTAAGAATAGCCCTAAAGAAAGAAGAAGTGCACTACTCTTTTCTCAGGTTGTCATACATGATCAAACGGTGATACGAATTAAAGCACAAACTAAACCAAGAGCCTTGACATGTGGGATTTCGAGAACATCTTCAGTTGGTTATATCGTGGAAAGAATAAGTGTGATAAATTATATAAACTCAACTCCCAGGATACATTGCGAAGTCACGTGTAGGAAATTTAATATATGTTAACTGCCATATTGGTGAAAGGTTGCTGGTAGTTTTGTGTAGAGAATCTCAAATGGCAAATTTTTTTGGAACCATTCTATGGCTAAGGCTTCATATATTGTATTAAGTTGTAACTAGAATGTAGTTTAATTAAGGTTATTGCTGAATCTATTTGAGGGGTGTGGTTGAGATTGTGCATGTTGGCTGGGCTTTGTTACAGAATAATTTGACTGTAGGTTGTTATTGTGGTAATTAGCTCTAGTATTTGCTGTCTTGGTTGATTTAACTGTTGTACTACCTCTATAACATGCATTACAGTTGTTCTGACATTTAATAAGATATATTATGTTATTTATATCTTGGATATTATATCTGTATGTTTCCTTATATTTGTTAAATAGTGTCCTTAGTTCCATATAGAAGAAAAAATTAGCATTATATCAGTGCTTGAAAATATGTTCCGAATTCATCAAACAAACTGACTGTGATATAAAAGTATAACTTTGATGCATTGTTTGCTGTTATTACTATCTGATTTGTACTAAGAGGGTTATTTATTCAATTTTTTCTTCTAATATAGAGTCCTATATTAACTGTATTTGGTATTTCCTTTTTGTAAAGTCTTTAGTCAGATATTGTAACTCTATTTCTACGTCTTCTTGTATGTGACAATATTTTATAGCATTGTATAATACTGATTTTTTTATACTATAGGGATGATGCAAATAAAAATGAAAAAACTTTCCTTTGTGTGTTTACTTCCTATAAATATGTGTTTTTAGATTATGATTGAATTTGTAAATAGTGAGGCTAAGAAAGTTAATACTCTGCTTCTTTTCTAATTCTAAGATATATTTTAGCCTATCATGTACAGAATTAAATTTATGCAAGAGACTCGACGGTGGTTTGGTCTCTAACCAGTAATATGTCATCAGCATAACGTATGAATAGCTTAATTTCTGAGTGGGAAAGGATTTAATATTTGGTTTTCAATAGTGGCTAAATATGAACGTGGGGCTGACAAGCCTAATGAGGAGACCGTATGTCTGTTTGTAGATGTCATTGTCAAGCCTAAAATATCTTGCTTTGGTAAGGATAGTGGTTAACTCTAGAATGCTATCAGTGCTAAGAGATGTATGTTCCTTTAATATAGAATCACCTGAAAGTAATTTGATGATTACTGAAAGTACATCTGAAAGTAATGTAGAATCATCTGAAAGTAATAAATTAAGGACATAGTGTCCTTAATTTATAGTCAACATCTACATTGGTGTGTAATGAAACTACGTCATACAACATCAAAATATAATTTTCGGTAACATATAAGGCTAAAATACACTTTAGAATTAGAAAAGAATCAGAGTATTACATTTCTCAACCTCACTATTTACAAATTCAATCATAATCTAAAAACATGTATTTATACGAAGTAAATGCACACAGAAAAATTTTTCCATTTTTATTTGCGTCACACTTATAGTATAAAAAAATCAGTATTATGCAATAAAATCTACAGGATTAACTTGAGTCAGTGGCGTGGGACAAAATTATGCTTGCACTCTCTCTGGGAGCACTTTTGTGCAACTATCAATTACTCTAAACACTGAGAGGGAAACTGTAATAGAAGAAAAATCCATTAGCATTCTAAAACCATGTGGAGAAACACTTAAGTAACTATAAAGGGTATATCAAGGTTGCCAAAAGCAATAAAGTACCAAATTAATTTGTCTATACAATAATGCCACAAGTATTGTAAACAAAATTATATGAATCTGAGCTTTTGATCAAGTCAGATAATGCTGTTATAGATGGACTTATGGAAACATGATATTGTGTAATTAGGAGAGATAAAGAAGGATGGTGAGCATAGGAGTGATACTTCTGATCTGATATCCTAGATCTGGTTCCCACTAAGAATGTTTGTTTTTTTTTTTTTTTTTTACTAAATCCATTTGCATGTCTGAAATTAAAGCTCTAGTCTTTACATTTCACCACCTACAAAGGTAAAGGTGAGAACTTCAATTTCAGGAGAGGGAAATATAGTGGAATGAGATATTTCTTGCACTGGAGAGACTACTGCTATGCTGTCGGATACAAATATGCAAATGTGCTGTATGCTGTCAAATAAAAATATTTAAGTGATTTATCCTTGAGGTTACAAAGATATTTGTATCAGTGGTTAAATTCCATAAATATAAGCCAAAATAGATGGCAGGTGAGGTTAAGAGTTTAATTGAGCGAAAGAAACAATAATGAAGCAATACATTACATTTGATTTGTATGAGCTTTATATGAGAATATATAACAAAACCACTGACAAGATAAGATAGGTTAAAGTAGATTATGAGAAAGCACTAGCAAAGAGAGTTAAGAATGGTGATAGTGAGTTCTTTATATATGTGGGGAAAAAGGAATAAATCAGATGGGTCCTTTCACTGGTTTCAGTAGAGGCTTCATAGAAAGCCCAACAGAAATGCCAAATGGGATGGAAGTATTTTGAAGCATGACAATGCAAAGTTATGTAAACTGAGTGAATCTTTCTTTTTAAATATGTAATAACAGTTGGATAGCACCTTGATGAACATGAAGAAAAAAAATCCAGATAAGGAATTCTCTATAAGATAGCTTGACACAATGGACATGGATTTATTCTTGTTTATACTCCATCATGACCACCAGGTCAGTGGAGTTAGCATTAGTTGAGGCATATGATGCAAGAAAGCAAGCTTATACAGCATAAGCCAAAAAAAAAAAAAAAAATCCTTTCCATTTCACTAATCCATTCACTCCAAAAGTTTGTCCAGTTCTTCCTTGAATTTATTTAAGCTATCAACTTCCAAAATGACCAATGGAAGTTTGTTCCAGCAATCAACCATCCACTGGCTAAAGGCAAATTTCCACACATCTGTTCTCAACTGTCTTTCCTCAACTTGATTGACATGCCTCTACTAACGCTAATGTTTAACACAAGCCTAGCTAAATTAATTAGTTGGTCTGAAAAATGATAGTTAAAATAAAATATTGGGAATTCTGTAGGTTGCCGAGCCTTCTGGTTTCTCACCAATCATCAGTTTAATATCCAGTTGAAGTTAAAGAAAGCCAACACAAGAACCACGGCAAATTACAGGAAACTTACCAGACAAACTGGTTTGCTGCTACTGCAGTTTCTCCTTGCATTCTTGGTAAACAGACGGTGCGTGTTATCGGTAGCGACAGTAGAAGTTGAGAACAATATATTGATTGACATGTAGAGGTGACAGATTATGTACTGATTGATGCATGAACACAACAGACGATAACATCATAGTGTTAAGTGATTGAGTGATGTTATGATACATATTTATAAAGAACCTTTTTTTCTTTTCCTATTATTTCATAACCTAACATTTAAGGTCAGGTTGGGAAATATAACAAAAAATAAAGAAGTGTTTTCCTTTTTCCTAACTTAACCTTAAAGGTTAGGAAATAAGATTTCCTAACTTCGTCTGTCTTGCCTACATGTCAATAAATATATCGTTCTCGATTTCTACTGCCACTATCGATAACACATAGTGGCAAACCTCTTATAATACGGTAGTTTGGTGCCTACAAAAACTTGTGTAATATGAAACTGTATTATATGGGATTAAGAACTAGTACAGAAAGCGGGGTTACGTTCCAAAAGCTAACAAAAATACACCATTTTTTTTTATAACTATTGGAAATTTGATTTTTATAATAATAATAACTAAATATTTTAATTTTATTTTTATAATAGTAGTAACTTAAATAGTAATAACTGAACAAACATCTTACCTTTCAAATTGTGATACATATATGTTCATTTAAATTTCCCTCTTCATCGCTGCTAAGCGAAGTCAAAAGAGAATGTTTTGTCTGTTGCAGAATATCACCTTCTGAACTTTCTTCTACAGCATCTAGATTTCGTGTATCTTTTGCTCTCTTTAAAAAATCAGTAATCTGGGTTTGTTTGCTTTTGCTTGATAGATCTTTGTAAATTTCTTGATATGGAGCTAAGCATTTTTGAAGCTTCCTTTTGAACTTTGTGCTCCTTTCAGTAGAAGGATTTGCATTCAAAAAATAAGATTCTAATTGCTTGGCTAAATTTATGCCTTCTCGTATGCCTTTTTAGTGTAAAATTTGGAACTTCAGAATTTTTATCTGTGCTATCATCCTCTGAATTGATTTGGTTTACCTCCGATGCCATTTCTGCCAAATCTGCTTCACCAGCCTCTTTTTCTACCATTAATTCTTGAACATCTTCAGTAGTCATATCATCAAAACCTTCCCCTCTTACCAACTTAGCAAGTTCTACTATCACACCAGTTCGACAATATTTCCTGAATGAACTGACTCTGGCCATACATTTTTCCAACATGCATTAATGTTGATGGTTTTACTTCTCTGAGCAATAAAGCTATGATTCCGATAGAGTCCACAATCGAAAAATGTTTCCTTGCCTCCATCACTTTAACAGATTTGGAATAATTTTTTTCCAAAATCCATTGTAACGATTTTCTGATGTAATGAGTTTTAAAGGTAGATATAGTGCCTTGATCTAATGGCTGAATTAAAGAAGTTGTGTTAGGTGATAGGAAAGGTACTTCAACGTTTAGATGACCTAAACCTTTGAATGGCCTGGCACATTACCCAATAGTAATAAAACTTTGAAATCTAGATTTTTCTGCTTTAATAAATAACAAAAAACACGGCACTCACATATTGCATCAAACACGATATGCCCAAGTGAGATATGGAGTAATGAGTTTCTGGAAATTTATTTATGTTTTTTATATGATTGAATATTTCATGGAAGGGGAAACACATTTTACCATAATAATGTAAAAATCCACACAATTCCAGCTATTGGAACTATCGCAAATGCAATAAGATTGAATTATAATTGATTGCACTAACAGAAAAGCCCAATAAACTGGAAACTGCAAATTGTTTTTATTGTTTTATGGTAGTGGCCTCCAGAAATGTGCCTTAGAAAAATATCACATGAAGGCGATAATGACTAGTGAGTCAACAGCAGGGATTCACAAAAAGGAATGGAAACGTTGAAATGTACCGTGTTATATGAGGGTTGCCTGTACTGTGTTCAGTTGTGGAGCCCTCATCTGGAAAAAGGCATTGAGCTTCTTGAAAGGGTCCAAAGTTGGGCAACTCACATGGTAAGATTGGCAAAAGGGCAACCATATGAGGAAAAACTCCATATATGTGGTCTACATAGCCTGACAAAGAGGCTGACTTCAGTGGTAAGTCAGTTCTTTATAACTTTATAAACCGCAATCAGGCACCTCGTAGGTGACCTAATTGACTTTTATAAGGTTCTGAGAGGTGTTAGTAAAATGAATGAAGGCAGAATTTTCACATGGAGAATTCAAGAACTTGAAGGCATAAATTGAAATCACAGGGGAAGAGGTTTAGACTAGATTGTAAGAAGTTTTCTTTTAGCTAGTGAATCATTGATTGCTGGAACAGGTTGCCTTCACAGGTAGTTGAGGCTGACAGTTTGAATAAATTCAAAGGTAAACTGGATGTTTACCTATGTGAGGAGGGAAGGAAATAGTTTCTATTTTCTTAACTACTTCTGGAATAAAATAAATGAAACACTAAAAGGGATGTTCAGTAAAAGCAGAAAATTATCTACTGGATAGTTTCAGGCAACTGCAGTGTTACTAGATTCATATTTTACTAATACACCTACTTGAAATGTTCTTACCATAAATGCACAGTGAAAACTAACTCAGAGAGTTTGAATGAATAAAGATCATGTGACATGACAGGTGTTCTCATGACTTGTTAACCAAAAAGGTTGTAACATAACTTTTATGTCTCATAGCAGCTAATGTGTGAAACAATGTATGCTTTTGTAAATCAGGTCATTAATAAGTTTAAACTGGCCTGACTTGAGCCTGAGACCAATGAATCCAAATATATAAAATGAAACTTCATTTTAAATAACCAATATTTTTTAGAAATTTATTATTTTCTTGGAAAAAAGTAAATCAAAATAAGTGACATATAACATACAAATTACTGCTGAAAGATAGTAAGTATGCTTTACTATAGATGGTCCTAAAACATCACCACTGAAGAAAACTAGAGGATCCAAATGGCTAAAGCTTTTGATAGCTGTGCAGAAGTGAGCTGCATACCCCAAGTTGTTCCCTTGTTCAAGGTTCAATATTGTAGCAGTCATTAAAATGAAGTATAGTAATTTCTCCCACTTGATCTGGCATATTCGTTTTCTTTTTATTTTTTGAATAAAAACTGCAGTTACTTGGTCACAAAGAACTTTTTAAGGAGATGGTTCTCTCCCGCATTTTCTCCTGTTTGTCATCATATTACATTTATCTCAACTCTTTCCCAAGTAATGGAGATGTCTATCAACTGCCATCTGTTACAAAGTCTCAAAACTTTTCGTCTGATTAATCATTACTAATACAGAGTCCATCAGTGGTGATATTCAGACTTGTACTACTAATTGTTGGGCAAATTTTTTAGAAACATTTGGAGAAAATCAAACAGTTTGCCCTTGACATTTCTTCAGCTTTCTGTTGTCTTTGTCCTAAGCAAGCTCGTATCTTATGGCTTGCATTCCAACTTTTTCAATTGGATAGCTAATTTTTTCCTCTGACTGCTCATTCTGTGTGATGGTAAAGGGTTCTCTGTCCTTTAACTTCTCACTTAAAACTACAGTATTAGTTCTCAACTAATACTGCAGTTCCCCAATATTCTGTTCTTTTTCCTCCTACATGTTAATAACCATTTTTCCACTGACTGAAAATTTTCTCTATAGTTTTGCTCTTGCTCTGCACAAAGGCTGTGATTTCTTGGATATCCATCACCAGTTAATTCTCCAGTGGGAAGGAGAAAGCTCCTAAAATACAGTCCTGTCTTTTTTCTCATTAAAAAAAATATAAAAATAAAATAAATTTTCTGCTTTTTCTTCCAGGTCTACTTCAGCAATACTCAGATTTCTAAACAAGATTACATGTATTTATTGGGAAAATCTTGACTTTTAACCTTTTTTGGCATGGGCATATCACAACTACTGGCTTCCTCTGCATTGAAAAAAACTAGATTAGATTTTCATTTTTGCTCTCAGTATTACTTTTCTTCTTAATAGCTCCTGATTCAACAAATTGCAACTCTGCTCTACGATGGAAGATTGTTCCCATATCTGGGGAAGCGTTACCCCAGACTATCCTTGAACTCCTAGATAAGAGTTAATGTTAATTAATGTTAACTCACTTAACAATGAATAAAGTTCTAGTTCATTTATAACAATAATTTTGATTAAAAATGTACTAAGATACATTTCCAAGTGGAAGTTTCTTTCTACACACTACTTGGCTGTTTGTTTAGATTTACTACATTTATTTGCCATTTCAACAACATGCTAATAGGGCCACTCACTTTCTGAGGAGGGTACAGCAAGACTGGAAACAGCTGTAATAGTGGTGCCTTGAGTTTTTTATTAATAATGGATTATTCAATTAAAAATGATATTAATAATTTTAGGTTGATTTGTGGATAATATATATTTCTAAAATGAGCAATAAGCCCAAATCTGTCATTCTCAATGGAGGTAACGCAGCTTCCCCATGACAGTAAGACAAAAATATAATGCAGTTATTGTGTGTAACTTCACTGAAGCATTTTCTATGAAATGATCACTCACTTGCAAGCAGGGCTGTAGTGGAGGGTATATGCCATATACCGGGCAATTCCATAGCCAGGTGGGAGGGAGCACACGCTTCTTGATTAGACCGGGGTTCGAGCCCATCACCACCAAATACAGAGGATGCGGAAAGGTCAGGGAATGACCACTGCACCAGAGCAATTTGGCCTTAGTTGCTAATGCTCCTAAAAAAAAAAACCAAATAACAAAATGCCATATACCCTCTGTATTTTTTTAGGTGAATAGCATATACCTTCTGATTTTTGAAAGACTTAAAAAAACAAATAATATTAAAATATTTACTGAAAATTATAAAATAAATTTATTAGAATTTGATTCTTAGGCAATACTTATAGTTTTATGCGACCAAATTAATTCGATTAACAAGCCTGATATGCACAGTATGCTCTCTGCTTTTCATAACATTCGTAGCGTATACCTTCTGCTAATCTTGTGACTACAGCACTGCTTGCAAGTTCTCTCCATTCCTATCACAAGATGTTCAATGCTTGTGCGTGCACATGCTGCGTGTCTTTTCTACAGATGTTTCCATGAAAATTTCTTCTGAGTTAACACCCGTCCTTGAACTTCTTTCTTTCATACCAATCCACATGATTATGTTAGCTAGTTAATATTCATTCATAGCCAACTTCAAACTCACAGAATTAATTTTTCCTCTTCTTAATTTATCCCTTCAAGTTTTGTTCTCTGTTCAATTCTGTTGTGTGTCTTCTCAATGGTAATAGCATATTGTAGTTTTTAATAATCTTTTGTGTTTGGTGTGACACAAAAAAAACAACTAGGTTTTGGAAGCTGTAATATATATGGATATAAATGGTGATATTATATTTTTTATAAATCTGTTCATTTTATATAATGGGGAAAATGAAGTTAGTTTATTTCAGTTATAGTTCACATGAATAGCAGCAATAGTAGTATCTCATTTGTTCTTAGTGCTCTCCTACGTTCAAAGAAAATTGGACAGTCATGTCAGTGCAGTAGTAATATTAACATATGGGTGCTAGCACTAGGTAGTTGCATGAATAAGTTAGTACTTTGTGGAGCATTATATGTAAAGTTTTAAGAGTAATGTTACGTCACTTGTCCTTTGTGATTACTTGCAGCTAACCTTTGCGCTGACTGTTAAATGCATGTTAATTATGCATTCTGGAATGTCCTCAAAATAGCAAATGTTATTGTTGACTTTGTCATTAAACTTCTTAAGTATAGTTGTTTCATTGAAATTTTTTCACCATAATATTTAACTACCTCTTTTCATTAAGAAAAGATAATATTGTGTGTAACTTCACTGTAATATTTATCCTTGACCATCTCTGTTTTTCAAAAAACAAGGCAAAACTGGTAGACTCATGTCACAGTGTCATACATAAAGCATTTATGTGGGATGGAATAAAATATAGTTGGGAATTTGGTATAAGAAGTGTTATTATTTGGCTGCGACAGGTTTGGCAGATCGGCAGCTTAAATTTATTGCCTTCAACAGAAAAAGAAGCCTCAAAAGTAAGACTGATGTAACTGGAATGAAATCAATGACGGAGAGAATTACACAGATAGGACAAAGTGGCAAGGCTTCCTTCGTCGACCCTTGGAACAGCAGAACGATGACAGATGATGATGGTGTGTTATTAATCCCAATAGAAATGCTGCAGGTGTTCTATATGCCCAAAAATTTCCCTCAATGAATTTGTGCTGGAAAACCAATGGAAACACAAAGAACAGTTTTAAGTTTAAATTTAAAACTTAAAATTTCATAAGAAATTTAATTTAATAAAATATTTAATAAAAAATTATTTTAGAAACTTCTTTTTTTTTTTCTTGAACTACCCTACACTTTTTATAAGTTTGAGAAATTTTTTTTTTTTTTTTTACAAACAGTCTTATTCTTGTTGTCATTACAGATTGCCAAAATATTATCTTCTTTAGAACCAGAGCTTCTATTAGTCCTGGTGAGTATAAATTGCTCTATTATCATTGAAATTTTTTAATAGGTAAATCATTTATCAAAAAACTGTTTAAAGTTTAAAATTTGATAATTTTATTTATCAAATAAAATTGTCTAAGTTAGTTAAATCATGTTTAACAACTTAGTAAGCTATTTTGACAAGTTACTCACGAGCTGGTTATAGGGCACAATTTTGACGTAGTTTATTTGAATTTTAGCAAGGCATTTGACTCAATCCCTCATAAGGGGTTATTGCATAAGTTGGAACATGTAGGGATTACCAGAAAAATCCTAAGATTGATTGCTGAGTGGCTGCAGGACAGAAGGCAGAGGTTTGTGATTAATGGATATTCTTCAGATTTTTCAGAAAGATTTTTAAAAAAAATTTTTTTTGTCCTTTTTTTTTTCTCGCCTAGCAAAAAAAAGTAATAAAAGCTATAAATTCTCGCCTAGTACATCAGCTCAGACAAGCTTTCTAATTATTGAAAAATGACACTCTTTCTAATTTATAAAATAAAACTGAGAAACCAGATGAGATCTGCTAATAAAGCAGAATCTCATCTGGTTTCTCAGCATCTTGGAATTGTTATAGAGTCATCCACTTTCATCAAGCAAAAAGGCTCCCAAAAGTTTGAGAATAATATCCACTTCATCTTATTTGAGAAGTGCATGCTGTGTGACCAGAGGTCACAGGTATTTCAGAATTCTCCTAAATACAAGGTGATTCGGGAGGAATAGTAAATATTTTGGGAGGTTATAGTATTGATTATTCTGAGTAAAAAAGTTCATACAACATGTGTCTAATTCTCAATGGGTATGGAGATATAGCTATTTGAAACTGGCGCGCACACACACACACAGCTCCCTGAATCAGATGTGACCTAAAAGCAGTTATAACTTGACATTGTTTGATGTTAGAAGTGTTGTTAAGAATGCCGCACATCTTCACACATGCTGATACGGTGTTTGTCTATGGTTTTTGTGGAGGAAGGAAGTGCTACTGCTGCTTGTAGAGAATACTCTCGACGGTTTCCTAACTGCAGCATACCGGATTCAAGAGCATTTACACCAAACTGCATGAGACTGGTACAGTTCTCAGCACTCATATTTCTTCTAAATGTGCAAATGAACAAAATGTGGATGAAATAGAACACATTCTTCAGTTGGTAGAACACAGTCCTACTATTAGCACATGAAGAATTTCTACGCGTATTGGTGTTCCACAGCCCAGAGTATGGCGAACATTACGTGAGCACGGCTTCTATCCATTTCACATACAGCTGGTGCAACACCATCAGCCAGGAGACGACACCCAGCAATTGGAATTTTGTTAGTGGGTAAATGCTAATCACCGATTAATACTGTTCAGCAATGAAGCTACTTTCACCCGTGAAGGTATCAACAATACCCGTAACTCTCATAGGTGGTCAGACAAAAATCCACATGCCGCTGTAGAAACAAATTTTCAACATCACTTCTCTATAAATGTATGGTGCGGTATCATCAACAATCAGTTGATTGGGCCTGTTGTGTTACAAAATCATCTTACAGGGCCCATTTACCTAGAATTTCTGCAAAACGAACTTCCGCTACTATTGGAAGATATTCCCTTGGCTAAAAGGATTGGTATATACTTTCAGCATGACGGAGCTCCTGCACATTATACCCATCTGGTGATACAATATCTAAATCGAACTTTCCCTGGATGATGGATGAGCTGTGGTCCTGTTCAATGGTCACCTAGGTCTCCAGACTTCACTCCGTTAGATTTCTGTTTGTGGGGATGGATGAAAAGTGCAGTATACAAAGAAAAGGTGAATACAAGAGACAAATTGCTTGCTTGCATTTTAGAAACTGCTGTTCTCATAAAGGAATGCTAAGACGACCTCAGAAGAACAACACGTCATATTACCACAAGAGTTACAAAGTGCATTGAGGTTGGCAGCAGGATTTTTGAACATTTATTATGAACTGTAAAAAATTTACCAATTATTTGTATTTTGTATCATTCAAAAAGTCAATAAATATGAACAATCATTTATCATTCTTTAACATCTCTCATAATGGCTTTGTGCGTGCCAGTTTCAAACAGCTGTATCCCCGTATCCATTGAGAATTGGACACATGTTATATGAACTTTTTTTATTAAGAATGACCGATACTATAACCTCTCAAAATATTTACTACTCTTCCTGAATCACCCTGTATATTCACTACATATTTCTTCAGCTCTCTGACATCACATATTTATATAGCTATGTAGAATTGTGAACATTTGATCAGTAATTGTCAAATATTGTAAGTAATAGATAATTGTAAATAAGTGGCTCTTGTAGTTATGTAATAACTGAACTCTCAGCTGCCTTTGATTCTGTCTCCATATGACTTATTAAAAATAAATTCTTGCCACAACCCATGAAATTGAAGAATAAAGACTTCACTAAAAATATTAAAACTGTGTAAATAAAACAGCTAAAACATATAATGTTAACCCCTTCATGGATTATCCCATGCTATCTCGTTTTTAGTTTTAAAAGTTATTTGGAACTACACGAAATATCTCAGGATAAAAGCAAACAATAATACCTCCAAATTTAGGACTGAAACATATTTTCTCAGACATTTATCTGGCTAATTTTGCATTAACTAGATAAATTCCGAGATTTCTTGGGATTTTCTTACGCCTAGCAGCAGACGAGTGGCTTTCATTTTACTTATGTTGTACAACAATGTCAGAACAGTAGCGCATGTTCCTATGTGCCACCAGTAAGCAAAATAAAATTTTGCTTACTGGTGGCACATTTTGTTTGCTTTCCTAAATGCTGAATACTGATAAGTGTTAACCAATCAGAAAACAATATCGAAAAATATTTTGGTGCCCTCTTGAACTGCTGCCTGTAAACGACGCTTTCCTTGCCTATCCACTTGCGGTGGCTGTGTGTCAGATTGTAGTTAGCTCACAATTATTGCTTGTGGTGGGAGGTTACTGCTTGTGCATTCCACTTGATTTTTTCCAATTTATTTATATAATGAGTAGTGAAGAAGAAATTAGTGACGATTCATATAGTGAATTGGAAACTTCTGGTGAATCTGATTCTGATGAATCTGTTTCAGGTTTTGATTCAGGTGAAGAAGATGGTGATGTCAGTGTTTTAGATGCTAGACAGTGTTGCAAAATTGACTGTACTAAATACTTCCCCCCTCCCCGCCACCTCCAAGATTTCCATTTGCTGCACAGCCAGGTTTGCACATTGAAAGTAATACAGATGAAATTGCTTTATTTTTTGATGAAGAACTAATCAATCTAGTGTGCTCTGAAACTAATACATTTGCAGAACAAAGGGACGCTCGTGATTCTACTTGGACTCCAGTGATGCATGCTGAATTGAGAGTATTTTTTTTTCTCTGAAAATGCTGCAAGGTATTGTGAAAAAGCCTGGTCAAAAATATATGCACTGGTCAAAAAAGCCATTACTTGAGACACCAGTGTTTGGAACTATGATGGCTCTTAGGTGATATAAAAAGATAAAACAGTACCTTAATTTCTAGGTGCCTCCGTAGCCAGGTGGGAAGGAGCAGCAGTGCATAGCTCATGCTTCTTGATTAGACCGGGGTTCAAGCCCGTCACCACCAAATACGGAGGATGGGGAAAGGTCAGGGAATGACCACCGCATATTCCTGGAGCAATATGGCCTTAGTTGCTAATGCTCCTTAAAAAAAAAAAAAAAAAAAAAAAATCTTAATTTCTCAGATAATGAGTCATATGATGCAAATATGCACCCAAATCCAAAACTAAACAAGATTTATGATGTCTATTGCTTCTTAGAAAATAAATTTAGAAGTCCCTATGTTCCTAAAAGAGACATAACAATAGATGAAAACTTGATACTGTACAAAGGAAGACTCGGTTGTGTGCAGTACATGCCATTGAAGCGCTCAAGGTTTGGCATAAAGTATTATATGCTGTGTGAATCTGAAAGTGGCTATGTTTGGACTTTCATAATATATGTAGGAAAGGCACAGAAATGGATCCAGACTTTATTGGTCTTCCAATGTCTATGCAAGTGGTTTTGACTCTCATAAAGCCTCTGTTTGGAAAAGGATATTGCCCTCACAGTTGACAGTTATTATACCAGTCCCCAATTAGCTGATATTCTCATCACAAAAAAAAACTGATATGTATGGTACAGTGAGACTAAACAGAAAGGAAATGCTCGAAATGCTGAAGAAGGAAAAGCTGAAAAGGCAAGAGGCTGCTGCTTTTCAAAGAGGGAAAGTCATGGCCTTATGTTGGAAAGATAAAAAAGATGTAGTGTTGTTATCTATGGTCCATAATCTTTCTCAGGAAGAAATAGAAAATCTGACAGTAGTGAAGAGACCCAAAGTAGTTTGTGACTATAACTTTTCCATGGGAGGTGTAGATAAAGTTGACCAGCATTTGGCAAACTATCCCCTGCCCAGGAAACAGATTAAAAAATACTACAGGAAGGTTTTCTTTCACCTAATGGATCTAGCTGTGTGGAATTCATTTCTACTGTATAAAGCCACGATTTCAGATGGCCAAAAAGTTCTTTCACCCTTGAATTTCAGATTGGAACTGATTTGTGAAATTATCAAGAAATATCACCTGCAAATTCCACCAGTTATAAAGGTTAGACCGTCCTCAACATCCCGCCCAACTCATTATTCACCAGGCCATTACCCCATTGATATTCCACCAACTGAGAAGAAGTTTCCAACTAGAACTTGTCGGGTATGCTCCAAAAAGCAGAACAGAGATGGCAAGAAAATTTGAAAGGAGACATGCTAAATGTGTGAAACATGTGAAATTGTCCTTTGCATCACTCCTTGCTTCAAGATCTACCACACCAAGTAAAATTACTGTTTGGTTTTCATGAAAAGCCGTTTTTTTTATTGAATGCCTTTTTTATGAAATTCAATTTGTCTTTCAGGGAATAAAGTAAGTTTGTGTTTTTCTGTTCCTTTCTTTTAGCTCAAGTGCTAATTTATTAAAAAAATCTGTATATTTGCACACTCTTTGACACACATGAGACAACTCAGGATAGCCCAAATGGGTTAATTACTCCCATGTATTTTCTACTAAAAATTTATAAAAAACACAAAAAACTATACAGTGAGTATTTGCATGATGCATACTTTTAATCTGTAAAATAAAAAAAGTCGATCTGTTACGGCACATTTTCAGGAAAAAAATGTTCCGGGAAGGTGTTAGAATAATAAAACATAAATGTAGAAGTGATAGAAGCCACAATACACATGTAGTAACTATCAGAGGGAAACTGTAGGAAGAATGGGAAATCATCATTATATAGCAACTGTTTATTCGAATTTTAAGATTACATGGCAATGTCCCCCTCCCACCCTATGCTGCACTATAATCAAACCACCTTCATATAATCATAGTACTATAACAATAACCACTTCATGCAATATGAAACTCAGTTGTGCTAAAAAAAAAATCCTCTGGATAAACAAATAATCAATCACAGATAGCTGGAATAATGGGTAGGTGCTTCACCCAGATTGAACTACACCAGACTTTGGGAGATTTCTATTATCTGTTTACAAATAAAAATTTTGCAGATGACAGAATTTTGTTCTCTGTATAGCATGTTTGCTATCTGTCACTTGTTTGGATAGATCTGGGTTTGAATCCATTGGAGATTGAGGAATTTTTAAAGGCTTGTTCTATTAGGGCTATAGTTAGCCAATCTCAGCCCGAGGGAGAAGATCATGTCATCAAAGTTTCTTGCGACGACCGACTAACTGATTAAAATAAATTTATTAAAATAAAAATGATATATACATAAGATAAAACAGAAATAAAATAAGATAAAAGCATTAAAATACAATAAGTAAACAGCTGATGAAGAGGCACTTCGCTTTGAAAGCTACTATGTATTTTAATGCTTTTATTATATATATTTTAATGCTTTTATCTTATTTTATTTCTGTTTTATCTTATGTATATATCATTTTTATTTTAATAAATTTATTTTAATCAGTTAGTCGGTCGTCGCAAGAAACTTTGATGATATAATTCAACCCGACACACAAGGCCTGTTTTCTAGAGGGAGAAGAGTTCTATACTTTGAGTTATTCTATGCAAATCAATCAAAAGATTGCATCTAGTTCCATATGAACTGGTGCACTCTGACCAAGGCGCCTCCATAGCCAGGTGGAAAGGAGCAGCAGTGCGTAGCACACGCTTCTTGATTAGACCGGGGTTCGAGCCCGTCACCACCAAATACGGAGCATGCGGAAAGGTCAGGGAATGACCACCGCACCGGAGCAATATGGCCTTAGTTGCTAATGCTCCTAAAAACCAAATAACAACAGCAACAGCACTCTGACCAGATAGTGTATGTGCCAAGGAAACTTTAAAACTATGAATCAGCCAGTAGGCAAACTAGTCCCTCAAAATTATTAAATGATTTCTGGTTCACTGTTCCATCAAAAAAATAGGGCCCAAAAGAGATGATTGTGAAAAATTGTCAAATATGTGATCTATGGCATAGTGTTCCAGTACTTCATAATAGTGAGAATTATATTTGTTCCAAATGCTTGTATTGTCTGTGATAAATAGCAAATCCATCAGAAAGCAAACTTTACTTCATTTTGGCAATGCTGAGAATACAAATATTTTTTTTTTTTTAATGTAAACCCCAAACACGAGAGGTATTAGAACCTATAGTACTTAGTACCGTGCTTGGGTAAAAATATGTGCATACTTCATGTTATTTTTGTAAGTCACTGCCCCATCAGCATTGATAAAACTTCGAAAGCCAGTAGTAAATCTTTGTTTTTGGAATACTTAGTTCTAATGACCTTTTTCAGAGCGAATTTGTTGGAGACTTCATATGAAACTAATGCATATTGTTCTTATTACTTTGCAGGTTTTGTTTTTGTTTTCCAAAAGTACTATCTCTCTAAAACAGCTTATATTTTGTTGGTGCTCCTTGAATCATTTCAAGAAATGTGTTACACCACATCCTTTTTTGCTTATCTGTGTTCTTTCATTAGGCAATGTTCTTACTACAGCTTTCATGATATTGTATGAATTAATCTCTGTCATATATAACAAATTAAAAATATAGGATAGTGTCTAATAAAAAAAAATAATAAAAATATGGAGTAAGAAGTCTTCTAACACAGTCTACATATCAAGGATCTATTCACAAGAATTACTGGGATAAGAAACTGTTTTATATATTGAGTGACTATGAAATAGTATATCTTGATCAGTTTTACTCTTCAGAGTAATCCTGATGTTAATATAGCTAGAATATTTTGCAGCTATTCAGTTGTTAATACAACTGAATAGTTACTGATTTAAAAAATTCTTTTATAGAAAGGCAGAAATACAGATAGTGGAAAATTTTGTCGTGAAGCTGCCTTTGAAGGAATAGGAAAGTAAGTGTTTTAGAGGAATTTTATCTCTAAGGATATGTGAAAGATTAAAATTTATTCTTTTTTGCAATAAAGAATCTTTTAAATAGAATTTTGTTTGTACAGTGAAAATTGTTTGTTTCCTTTTGATATCATAACAAGGCTTTTTTTTTTTTTTTGTTCAGCACTAAAATTAGGCATCTTAGGCCAAAGTAGGAAGGTTTTCTTTTGTTGTACTCCAGTTCCTTTTCTTTTCTAATGGATAAGCTGCTATGGCTGGGTGGTGAAATAACCTCATCCAAAAAACAAAAGCTTCCTTTTTAGCTCATTTCAGCTCTGTTTAGGCTTTACAGCAACATTTGTTACATTTTACCATTAATTTGACTATAATGCAATCAACTATAACAGGTTTTTTTTTCCCTTTGAGATTTTCTCAGCTATCATTATAGCTGACTTTTATTGTAAATATAATTATTTAATAAGATTATGCAATTAATAGTGTAATTTTTTATTAAATATATACGTATTTTATATATAAAAAACTAAATTACTGTACAACTGTAAAATGTTATTTTTTCTGTACTTTTTTAACAGTAAAGAGGACATTTTAATTTGGTAAAACAAAACTGGCAGTACACGAGTGTCACATTTATTCCCAATTAGTTATGAAGAATGTCTTCCATTATAGGTTATCACAGAAAGCTCAGTTTACCTCCTAATTCTAAAAACCAAGGATGGTAGCCATAGTGTAGGTAGAGAGTTTTGTTACACATATGGCATGGCATATTCCTTTATGTATTATTTTATTTTATGCTGCAACTGTTTATTCAAACTCTTCAGATTTGCGATCTGACAAATCATATTCCACAAACACAGTGGCTGTGGTTAGTCCACTGCATTGTGCTTGTGGAATTATGCAAAAAAATAATATAAATTTAAAATCACATTTAAAGGCACAAGTTGATAGTCATATGCAAACAACAGCTGTGCATTATAAAAAGAGTAGGTGCTCAAATCTTACATAATCACTTGTGAATTTGTGAATGATATTATTAATTACACAGTGGCTATGCTATTAAATGATTACATGTTCTGGTAAAACTGTTTTATCAGAATAACAGTAACACAACAGTGACATTAAGAGAGCTTTATCAAATGAATGAATTGTCAAAGTCCTGTTCTCCATAAATGGTATTAGAAAAATGAAGTTCAAAGAAACAGGTTTGCTAATCAAGGATGTGGGTCAAAAGCTTATCTCTGAACCAAAGCTAGAGGATAATCGTTATAGTGATAGAGGAGAATGCATAGCAGATGCTTGAAGGACTGGCAGCTTGCATAGTGTTGTGTGCTGTTTGACTTTGACTTGTGTCAAATTCAAAAGGCTGCATGATAAATTTTATGCTGTTATTTGTGTAAGATTGGCCATGTTCATCAGGTTCTCCTTGATAATCTGATAATTGAAATTACATTTGAATTACAGTTTTTTCCACGATTGAAGATTAACAGCAGTGGCTGGCCACAGAATGTTGAGGTCTATTTCAGTTTTGGCAAAGCCAATTCTAATATTATTCAGGTGGTCCCATTTCACTCACTCTAGCTACTATATGGTGTGGATATACCACTGAATTTGCCATTGGTCCATTCTTATTTGAAGAGATCTTTCCAGGAGGATTGATAACATATTCTGTAAACCAATCATTTGATTTTTGTTTGCTCTGTCATTCCAGCCTTCCAACAGTTTGAATGTCTCAAGACACTTTCTTGCAAGATAGTTCTTTATGTTGTGACGTATCATAAACTGCTACTAATAATCCTGAACTTCTATAACTCTGATTTGCCAAATATATGCAGCACAATGTCTATCAAATTTCATTACAGTTGTATTAGAATAGATATTATTAATTATAGTCACTATGTTTGTAATTAATATATATAACCATTTATATAAATGTTTTGTTTTTATCATTTTTCACAATGTGGTTTTTTTTTTTTATGATAGATTCAAAGTTGATAATATGCTTCTTCATCCAGAAATGTCTGAATGGTGAGCAAACATTTATTTTTTTAGTTAAATGTGAAAAATATATGAAAATTGCACACAAGAAATTTTAATATTTTTTCATAGTACTCTGAATTTAATTAACAAATTGATTAAGAGCAAGCTTTTAATGAATAAAGAGCTTGCTATATTAAAAAGACAAAAATTTGTTTATATTACTGGCATAACCACCAAGTAAGAAGAGTTTATAACTAATATATATATTTTTTAATAATGAATACAATCATTGATCATGAAGTTTATTTATGCATGGGTGATGCACACACATCATTTCTACTACCAAGGTAGTTTTAATGCATCACTTTAATTGTATCTCATGTTGTGAATACCTTCACAACAAGTTGCCATGTTATTGCACTACCTCGAATAAGTAACACTTCACCTATGGAGAAGACTATTGTTACTTATTCTCAATGGATATCACCACCCAGATGGCACTGTATCAAGGCTTTTTGGCCCCTCTTGGGTGGGTGGGTAGGTACCCTGTTTTTACAATAGTGACAACCCAGTTATGAAGTATAAAACCACAATATGAGAGATGCTTGATGGTGAAGAGGTTTTATCAACAGTCAACTAGTTTTAGTCAACAGATTCAGATGTCTAGGATCATTGTTGTGGGCTCCAGGGTTCCCCCATTCTCCGCTGAGTCCTCAGTACTGGGCTATGCCCAGTACTGAGGACTCAAGCTGTTACTTCCAGTCAACAACAGAACATGTTCTGCTGTTGGCAAGACCCAACAGGTATATAGCAACCAGGGTGCACCAGACACGGCACCTCCGTAGCCAGGTGGGAAGGAGCAGCAGTGCGTAGCACATGCTACTTGATTAGACCGGGGTTCGAGCCCGTCACCACCAAATACGGAGGATGCAGAAAGGTCAGGGAATGACCACCACATATTCCCAGAGCAATATGGCGTTAGTTGCTAATGCTCCTAAAAACCAAATAACAACAACAATGTGTACCAGACACCAGGTCTAGCACCCCCTGACACTCGTCCCTAGCTGCGTGGAGGCACACCAGGTTTGACTAGCAATGACTCTGTATTGGGGTCCCAGGGTTCCTGGGATCCCCAAGTAGTAAGTGAAAGGAGTCGGTGATAGTGGGAGAAATTTGGGATGTTTGGGGGGGGGGAATAAGAGAATAATAAGTTGGGAATGGGAGAAGGCATTCCCTAGAAAACTAAGTGATGAGAATACAGTTAGTCCTCAACTCACATAAGCCTGAGTTACATAAATTCGGAATTTTATTTTGGTAAAATTGTAAAGATACCTACTATAATTTTTAAGAGTGAAGTTGAATGAAGGAATAGTAAGTATAAGTTTTTATTTTCGTTCCCAAAAACTATGTTGGATAATAACCTGCGGCGTAACTAGGTAAATAAATTTCATTTTCTGCTTTAAAAATTCTGAAGAAATATTTAACATGTTTGTGAGACAGGTGAATTACATTGAAGCACTTCAGAGAAACCCCCACAATGTTTAAGCCATGTTGACTGTGTCCCATTGGCTATTTCTTTGGAGAATTACACTCAAGCCCTATAACATCCTTGATGGAATATGCAACATTTCAAGAGCCTGGAATGATTTGACAACTTGTATGAGTGAAGTTTGGAAAAATCTAAAAAATTCCGAGCTTAACAGTGAAGGCTTCAACAAAGATTAGCTGATGTCTTCTGTTACCAAAGAAATTGTAAACTTAGCCCAGAAGGTCCAGCTGGTCCTGGAGAATGAAGATGTAGACAAGCTTTTGGATGAACGAGGTGAATATTTAAAAACAGAAGACTTAGTCCAGCTGAACGTTTTTTTTTTTTTTTTTTTTTTGTAGTTGTTGGCGCATCGGCTTCTGTGGCCATAATGCACCTCCAAAGGTTTTTGCAGTACTTTGATACAAGCCCGAGGCGGGATTCGAACCTGCGACCTTTGGGTTGTCAAGCAGGCACTTTACCCACCTGGCTAGCCCGGTCGGCCCAGCTGAAAGTGCAAATAGTTGAGGAGCAAGGGAGAGCTGACTCCATTGAGGAACCGAAGCAACCCAAAAGGCAGTTCAAATTTTAAAAAATGGCAGAAGCATTTTGTAAAATTTGGGAAGGTCTCTATGTTTGATGGAATGGATGAAAACACTGAATGGTCCTTGAAAATAGAAAGAAAAATTCAAGATTGCTTATTGTGAAATTTATGAACAGAAAAAAAAAGTATATGAAAAAGATGAAGATCGAAGAGTTCATATCACGTACTACCTCCCTGACCTCTACTCAGCCTACAGCACCCTGTGATTAATGTTTCTTTTAATGTTCAGGTTCATTTTAAGCTACCTTCAGTTCGTCACACCTGAAGTGTATAAACTTTGATTCTTTGTGTGGTATAGTCCACTTTTCCTAAATATGTACACTGGTTTTGATTCCCTTGATAGCCTACACAGCATATGAAATATATATCAGTTTTTACAGAACAATAACATGCAATTTTTCTTCCTTTTATGTTTTCTTTTCTTATGTGCCACTCCGGTTAATTCACTGCTGTCCCCAGATAAAGTTTTTAATTGTTATGGTATATAACTATTTTTCTTCATTCTTCTCAGAATATTATGTGGTTTTTGTAATTTTGGAATATCAGGGATATAGTATCAATATTTTATTAGTCATTCCTGAGTTACGTAAAAATCGACGTATGTAAGAAATCCTGGACCATATCTCTTATGTATGTCAAGGACAGACTAGTAAAAAAATACAGATTGTAATGATGGACAGTGAGTCAATCCCACCATGGAAAAGGGTCATCAAGTCCACCTAGTGGTGGGTCCCTGGAGAGGTTGATATCCTACTCTCTAAGGGTTAGCGAGTGGTTCTCTGGTAGGGAGCTTACTAGGCCGAGGCCTGTTTCCCACTCAGCGTGACTCAGTCAGATTGTGTAATCTCACCCCAATGTGGAGTTAGCTGTTATGGTCGAGGCCTGTTTCCCACTCAGTGTGACTCAGTCAGATTACAAAATAAAACATTCAATGAATTCACAGAACGTGTATTCAAACAGCGACAACGTCTGATGGCTCACCCGGACGTGACCAGCCTGCCGGTTCCACCATATCCTAGGCCTCGCTGGGTCACGCTGAGTGGGAAACAGGCCTCGGCCTACTAGGCCGAGGCCTGTTTCCCACTCAGCGTGACTCACAGATTGTGTAATCCCACCCCAATGTGGAGTTAGCTGTTATGGTCTGGAGTGTCTTCTGAGTTTGGTAGTCATTGTCAATGGGTTCCTCTTGTCGGGAATTCTGTTAGGATATGGTGGAACCCGCAGGCTGGTCATGTCCAGGTGAGCCATCAGACGTTGTCGCCGTTTGAATACATGTTCTGTGAATTCATTGAATGCCGCAAAGTTTTCCTTTGTTTGTATAAGTAGAGGTGCCTGTTCCGGTGCATATATCTCGGTGAGAGTTTGAAGAGGCATTCATAGGTCTTGGTAAATTAGATAGGTGAAGGTAATGTGTTGGGCCGTCTCTGGCATTCCACAGGTGCAGGCAGGGTTTTGTACCAGGCCCAATGGATGAATTTTTGCATTGAGGCTTCCATGTCCAGTTAGTAGAAAAGTCGTGTGTAAGCTTGGTATGAACCATTTGTTTTTGGAATTGCATTTGGTGTTCCTCCACTGTTGGCGTGTGATTATGGGTGGTTCTTCCAAGAGTTGGTGGCCCAGTAATTCTCCCGATGGAGATCTTCATGTCTAATTCTTTTCTTCTCTTCTTGGATGGTGTTGTTCAGGTGCAATACTATGTTGTTGCTGCATGGGAGGTTCTGTCTCTTATGGTATTTTAGATAATGGTATGCCACCTCGAGATGAAGAGGTAACTTTACAGATAGGACCTGCAGTGCAGGAGTAGAAACTGTTCTGCAGGCCCTAGAGGTCATCAGGAGGATGGTGCGATGTGCTTGGTCTAGCAGTCATTTTACTACAGTGTAGTTGGCTCTATGGCCCCAGCCACCATCCCCATAGGTGGCTATTGGGAGAAAAATACATTCATAGTACAACTTTAAGGTTTGCCCCTTCAGACTCCAGTTCTTCCTGGTGACCCTCAGGAGCCTTTCCAGCATATTTTTTGATCTTCTCCTTGATGTAGTTGCTGTTTTCTCTGCAGGATAGCTTCTCATCCAGCAGGACTCCAAGATTTGTAGGTAGGGTCAATATTCGTTGGTCCTGATACTTAATCTGTGAGGACCTGTTTGGGTTTAGGTGTCCTTTGAGGAGCATCTGTTGAGTTATAGCAGCTGAGACTGTAAGTTTGCGGTTTTCACACCACTGGAAGAGATCTTCTAGAATGTTGTTAGCTGCTTCTTCCAATTGTGGTCTCGAATCCCCATGCAGGACCATAGCCAGATCATCAGCATAAGCTATCTTCGTGATATTTTGTTAACCAAGTGTCTAATACTGCATTCCATGTGAGAGGACCAGGATGGATCCTTGTGAGCAGCCCCTAGCAGAAGGTCTGGTAACTTCCTCAGTGGGTGTTTTGACCATAAGGTGGTGGTTGTCCAGGTAACTGGACACTAGGCGATACATTGGTGCAGACACCCCTGCCTCTCAGAATCTCTCCAGGATGCTTTGCCACCAAAGGGTGTCAAAGGCCCTTTTAAAATCCACAAAGAGGCCCAGGGCAAATTTCCTCTCAGTGTTGCTGGCTAGCGTCATGACATGAATGGGATCTTTGGTGCATTTTCCTTTTGTGAAGCTGTAATTGCCGTACTGTGGAAGGCAGTGGCTTGATCTTCTGCTGGAAGCCTTCCAGCAGAAGATCAAGCCACTGCCTTCCGATTTCCCATTCTTTCCAGTTTTTTTTTTTTTTTTTAATGAAAACCCCAAAAACGAGAGGTATTAGAACCTGTAGTACTTAGTAAGGTGCTAGGGTTGGAGGTTGAGAAGACTAAAGAAGATATTTGTTGACATTACACTTGAACTTCTGTAGACTGTAATTTTCAGGAAATACATATGAAGGACGGTTGTTCCATAAAACGGCAGTTGAATGAATAAACAAGGAAGATGAAAAATTGGTTTTGTGAGTTTGAAGTTGAACTGTAAATGGATGTTGGCTGGTGGCGCCACATGTTCGGACTGTTTTGAAAGGGAATTATAGAAGCCAATTCAGAAGAACAGTGCCCATGGAAGTATCTCTAGAAAAGGCATGCAGCAGAAACAATACGTCTATGAGACAGGGAATGGAGAGACTCTGTTATAGATGAGTCATTAATTAACCTAACTACCCTCTTCTGAACGGAATCTAGAAGCATGAGAGAGGTTTTGGGGGAACCTCCCCAGATGTGGGAACAATATTCCATGGTAGGGCAAATTTGTGATTTGTACTGAGTGAACAGCTGTTTGGAAGAAAAGTAACGCTGAGAGCGAAAGAGAAAACCAAGTTTTTGAGATGCAGAGGAAGTAATATTTGTAATGTGGTGGTGCCAAGAGAGGTTAGAAGTCAGGGTAATCCCCAAAAGAGATATATCATTTTGCCTAGAAATCGGAGTGCCACCAAAGATAACCATAGGAGCAGAAGAATCCTTTTTGCGAGATATAAGACAAGACTGAGTTTTAGAAGGGTTGAAATCAACTAAGTTGTCTTTGCCCCACTGGAGAATTACTTGGAGATTGGCATTTAAGGAATTGTTAGCAGATTTTCGAGAAGTTGAAGCTGATTGAGCAGGACAAGGGTTCTCAAAATGGAAAGTGGAATGCAATGTGCTATCATCGGCAAAACTATGGATAGGATTTCCAGCCAGTGGAATAAGGTCATTAATATACAAGAGGAAAATAGTTGGGGAAAGAACTGAGCCTTGAGGGACACCAGCATTAGAAGACAGAGAGCCATCTACCATCACCCTCAGTGAGCGATTAGAGAGAAAACTGAATAACCAATTACAAAAAAACAGTTGGCAGACCATAAAATGGAAGCTTCTTTAGAAGATCTTTATGCCAAACACGATTGAAAGCCTTTGAGATGTCAAGAACAACTGCTTGTGGACCGAACTTTTCCATTGAATTTGTCCATAAATATCACCAGTGGATCGACACCAATGGAATCAATACTGGCGATCGTTGATCAGACAGAGGGTTTCTAGGTAGTTTAAGAGTTGGTGGTAGTTTAATTGATTTCTCCATTACTTTAGAAAGAGTAGAAGTAATTGCAATGGGACGATAATTAGATGGGATGGATTTGTCACTGTTTTTAGGAACTGGCTGGATATGAGCAAATTTCCAAGCAGAAGGAAAAACACCTTTGGAATAAGAAAATGAAAAAAGGCGGCAAAGAATAGGAATAAGTTCAGGAGCACAGGTTTTGAGCACAAGTGGAGAAATACCATCAGGACGTGGAGCTTTCTTACTATCAAGATTCATCCAAACACTTCTGACATCCTTTTGACAGAAGACCACAGGAGGCAGTGAATGGAGTGTGTTGGGAATGGTGGGAAGTGTTTTACCAAGATCATTAATACACGAGTTGGAAGAAAAATGGGATGCTAGCAGGTCAGCTTTATTTTTGGCTGAAGTGACAACGGAACCATCTGGTTTGGACAGAGGTGGGAGCAGAGATGGGCAAAAGTTGCCGCCAATAGCTTTGGCAAGAGACCAGAATGCTTGGCTGCCATTAGGACAAGAAGCAAGTTTTCTTGCTTCTTGTCCTTCTTCAAGAAGCATGTTCGAAATTTAGTTTGGACTGATTGACTGTTTTACAATTGTTGCGAGCTTCGGTGTAGGCAGAAAATGAAACTGAAGAATTGCAAACAAGCCAATTACAATATGCAACATTTTTCTCTTGAACAGCCTTAGCACATTTATTGGAAAACCAAGGTTTAGATAAAGGACGAGATTTTAAAGTGGTGTGTAGGGTAAATGATTCCATTCCAACAAGAGTAATTTCACTGACATGATCTGAGCAAATGTTGACAACAGAAGTTTTGAAACATTAATCCAACCAAGGAAGAGAAGAAAAGAAATCTCGCATCCCATTTTGCAATCTTGTAAAGCCAAACAACACGATGTTGGGAATAGCCATGAGATTAGGGCTCCATTGGAGAAGAGACATTCACCAAGTTGTGATCTGAGGTGCCTAAAGGACCTCTCACTTCGACCATGTACTTAGAAGGGTTGTTTGTGAGAAAAAGATCAAGCGTGTTGGCTGTATGATTAGGATTGTCCGGTATTCTTGTAGGTAAATGAACAATCTGTGCTAGCTCATTAGTAATTGCAAAAGCCTCAGCATCTCGACCAGCTGGGTCAGTGTGACTAGAAAATGGAAGCCAGCTCTAGCTGTGAACATTAAAATCACCAAGGAAAATTACCTCACTGTTAGGAAAGTTGGACTGGAGAAAGTCAAGTTGCAAAGAGAGGAAGTCAAAGAGCTCCAAGTGATTAGTGGAGTTGGGAGAACGGTAGAGGCAACAGATGAATTTGACAGAATTAGGTAGAGAGATTTTGAGCCAGAGAAGATCAAAGAGAGGAGATTCCAAATTGCCAAGTCTCTGATGGGGAATATCAGAACGGACATATGCACAAGTACCACCTTTGAGGCGAAAGGAATCATACAGCAAATAATTTGGGCATCTGAGATGAGCAGTAGTTGAATCAACCGATAACTGAGATTCTGTCAGAAAAAGTACATAATGTTTGGCAGACTGCAAGTGGAAATGGATTGTCTGGTGTTGTAAAGTGTTTGATATATTTATCAAAGGTGTGCCAGTCTGCTTTCCTGGTGTTGAATCTACTATCTTCATATTGAGTCTGCTCTCTATTTCTTCTTGTAGGGCTGACTGTGAAGGTGATGGGGTTATGATCACTGGTTGTTCAGCAGGTGTGTAACTGCCAATTATGTATGGAGTTGCAGAGTTTATCATTAGTGAGTGTTATGTCAATATAGGTGCTGCCAAGAGGAGTTGTGCAAGTGGGAGGATGGCTGGGAATGTTGTGAATGTGCAGATCATTCGAAAGGATGGTTTCTTCAAGGAGTTTCCCTTTACGGTCAGTGAAGGGGCTGTTCCATAGTTGGGATTTAGCATTTGCATCTGCCACAATCAGGATACTATGCTGTCACAGGTTGTTGATTATTTTGATTCCATCAGAAACTGTTCACTTCAGTAGGTATGTGGGATTCCTGTCACCTGATATTTTGATTTTCCAAAACATTTTTAACTTTTATTTGTTTAATAATTTCTCTAAAACAATGCAAATACAATATGTAAAATAATACATATGTAACTTAAACACATGTATTTTAATGAAGGCATCGTTTGGGGAGGGGGGGTGAACAATGTGTTTAATTTCCAGACAAAGGTGAAATGGGACAACAGTTAATCTCTTTTTTTCCAGCATTGGCATTTCATTTAGATATTACTTGATTTGCTATAAGGTGACTGCTCTTTAAAATTTGACTAATTTTGACTGACTGTCGTCTTATTCCATTAAATTTTCATTTTTCCAAAGTTAAAGTTTAGTGCATTAAATGTTTTCATTGCTAAACTTGTGTAAGATTCAAATTTCATTCTAACCTGTGTTACAGCTTTTCCAATTTAGTTAGTGGAAGAAAAGTAGTGTTACAGTTTGTGATTGTTTTTGTGTATATAATATGACAATTATGTATCATATGTGTTTATTGTGCCCAGATACAGATGTGTTTATTGTTCCCATTTTCTTCAACCCTCCCCCCCATGTAAAACTGCTGTTGAAGGCCATAACATTTTGGTTGTAACATATGGTTTGTCTTAGTTCTCTCTGCTCCCATCCATTTGCTATTTAATTTAATATTAACTGCTTCAGTGTTTGTTGTGTTTATTTTGTTTTTGTTCTTATACTTTCTTGTCTAAATACATTAGGGAATTTTTACCTCTCATTGCATTTTGTGTTGTACTTTTTTTTGGCGGCTTCTCTTTCACCTGCTAGGAACAGCAGCCACTGCATAATAAACATATCCCTATCTTCACACACAGTGGTGTTCTGCTTTTCATATCCAAGTTGTTACCTGCATGTTACAGATTGCATTTTAACATCTTTCAATACATTATATGCTGCACTATATAAAGTATATACTGAAAAGACAGATTTTGTGAGGTTCCTGTGCAATGCGACGCTGCCATCCCTCTCACTAGTGGATGAACCTACTGTTTGGCAGGTATATAGGTACATTGCATTATGTAGATGGTAATTTGATGTCAGTATGGATAAACGTCGTGAATTAACAGACTTTGAAACAGGAATGATAGTGGGTACCCAACGCATAGGTAATTCTATCGTGGAGGTGATACAGAAATTGCCCTATTCCCATTCAACAGTATCAAGAGTGTATCGGGAATACACCATTTCCAGAATAACATCCCATCGTGGACAGCGCTGTGGGCAGAGAAAGGTGGTGGATGAGCGTGGCCGTCAACATCTGTCTCGCATTGTTTCAGCCAACCAGAGAGTGACAGTAGCACAAATCACTGCTGACTTCAATGAGGGAGGTGCCAGAAACGCCTCTACTAAGACTATCAGGAGATCATTAGCCACAATAGATTATGGGAGCCACCGACCCACCAGAGTCCCATTGCTAACACCACGACACAGGACTGTACACCTCAGCCGAGCAAAAGAACATCGGCATTGGACCTTGAATGATTGGAGACTGGTCTCTTGGTCCAATGAGTCCTATTTCCAATTATTTCAAGTGGACGGGAGGGTGCATATCTGGCGGAAACCGCACAAAGCTATGCACCCGTCATGTCAACAAGGAACACTGTTCAGGCAGGAGGTGGATGGTCGATAATGGTCTGGGGCATGTTCAACTGGCACATGTTGGGACCTCTGGTACATCTAGACATCTCCGAATGGTCCAGGTTACGTGTCCATCCTTGCAAACCATCTGCATTCCTTCATGGTCATCATGCACCCACAGGGCAATGGACTCTTCCAGCAGGACAATGCGCCTCCCCACAGAGCCGTGGTGACTAGAACATGGTTTGAAGACCATTCTGCAGATTTTACCACCACTGAATGGCCTCCCCATTCACCAGACATGAACCCTGTGGAGCATCTTTGAGTTGCTGTGGAAAGGTCAGCTCGAGCTTTGGATTCTCCACCCAGGAATGAGATGGAATTATGAATAGAAATGCAGCAAACATAGATTGAAATCCCTCTGGAATTATTTTGTGAACTAGTGTACTCAATGCCTTGCTATGTGACTGCCCTTATCTGGGCAAAAGGTGGGCCTATCCATTACTAGGTAGATATCCCATGATTTCTGTTTATTCAGTGTACTTCATATGTCTGTTTGATATGTTTCACATGTATATATTTTTTAACTAAATGCTTAAATTATTGTTATTGGGCAGATTATTAAGCAATAAATAATGCAAAATAATAATGTATAATACAAAAAATAGCTAAGTAATACAAAGTAATAATAAATTGAAACTGTGTTTAATATATGCTTTGATATATAAATTTTCAGCCGTGTTTTCAAGACTCCCCTTGAACTCCAGGTTTTAAGATATACAAATTCTCTTAGCAGTGAAGCCCACAAAGAGGTCTGTGATAATGTTAAGTAAAATATGTTCTTCAGAAATACAGTTTTATTTTGCAAATATAAAAGATATATTTGATTAGATAATATTGTGTAGCCTGACTTAGTTTAAGGTAGCCAATCTGGTTTTGACTTTTCAGTTAGTTGTTTTGGTCTGATATGAAACATGTCCAAATTTTCATCATTGAATTTTTCAGCTTAGCATTCTCTTAATATTCTGAAAATAAAATTATTGATCTTGTCACTGGAATATTTTGCTCCTCACTATAGAGTCAACCATTTTCCCACTCTTCTAATACATGTACCTGTTTTCTACAGTATATATCTTTTCCAAAACCTTTCCCAGATTTTTCTGTAGCCTCTTTCATGCAAATATTTAGCCTTTTTGCACTTTTTTCATATTCCAATAAGGGGTTATTAGTTTTATTTACCACATTTTTCTTATAATGTATGATATTTTCTTACCATGTGTTCTCATAGTATTTATTAATTTTTTTTTTATCATTGTTCTGAATTTCTGTTTTATAGACCTACCCAAATAACTCATTTTCAGCCTCCACTCAAGTTCTCTTAAATTTTTTCCATTCTTCCTCTAAAGAGTCATGTTAATGTCAGTAATGTCATTTACTTTTGAGCAAGAATTTTTCTCTGTTTGATTATTGTTAGCAAATCTGAGAGCTTTTCAATTTTTATCTGTTTTATTCCTTTTTTTTATACTTTTTATTTTAGCATTAATTTTCCTTTTTAATTTTCTCAGATAGAGAATTTTGCAGTGTGAAATCCTCTATATATTATTGATCTTCAACTAGTTTAAATCCTTTTCTGTAATGATATAGTCAATTCTGCTTTTCTTCTTCTCTGTGTAAAACCTTACCAGTAAATCATTAGTGTATATGATTTTGGATAACTGAAAATACTAGTATATTTTTATTCTCAACCCTATGTTATTATGAAAACCAGTTTTGTTTTTATTATGGTGAAAACACAATGGAACCAGGAGGAAATAGTGGAGATAACAGGTTATATATTATGGATTTATAATAGGTTATATAATAATGGATTTTATAACAGATTTGATTGTATCCCTTAAAATAAAAGTAACTTCAACAAAATGGATGAAATACAATACAGTATTATGTAACAAATAAATGAGAAAAATCACGGCTGTCAATTCAGGATTTATACTGAATTGACAGCCGTGCTTTTTTGACCCCTTGCTCACTATTCAAACATTTTTTTTCTTTGCTTTTTTCACAACAAAAAAAGAAAACATGGCCTTTTCCAATAAATTCAGAATATTTCATTTGTGCTTGAAATTTTGTTGTTCATCTCTAGTTAACTAAATGGCTATGAAGTATTCTAGTCTCTGTTGTATAAATTATGTGGATTGCATGAAACAGAATATCACAGAGTATAAGTTATACTTTGGGGGTTAGAGCGATACTAGATGAGTGCTTGAAGTGCAGCGTCTGTGATGCCTTCCAACGCCCAGTTTTACAGGAAGCAGAGGGTAAAGGCATGCAACTAGACAAGCATTTCAAATGCCTCATAGGATGAATTCAGTTGGCGTAAAACACCTGCCAACGCCTTCGGACACGTTACAAGTGCGTTCACCTTGGCGTTTACACAACCTGAGGAGACATTCTCCCCATGCATGTGGTGGTTGTCCTTAATTGGTTTGTTTATTATACTTTGGGGAAGACGATTTTTGACACAGAGGAGTTTATTTGTGAGTTGGAAAGGAGGCCTCCCTTGTACAACACATCAACAAGACTACTCCAGCAAAGAAATAAAGGCAAAGTGTTGTATTGAAATTGGAAATGAAATGGGATGAACTATGTAATGATGAGAAGAATCAGAAAGCTCAGTTCTGACCCTTATATTTATTGTAAATATTAGTTCTATTCTCGGAGATTCTCATAACTCGGAGATAATATTCGATACCGAAATACATATACAGGGTTATTCAAAATGAAGTTCGGGGTTTCAGAAATTTTTTTTTGGGAAAGCGCATATGTAATAATCATTTGTAGCCATCTTGAAAGAACGCATAATATCTCAAGTTTCGGTTCCCACGCTAGCGATGTTCTGTATGCTGCGTGGCTAACCACCAGATGGCGTTGGACGCATACCGCCGTACAGTCGTTCGTTTGCCTGTGACTCCAGTTTTGCTCTGTTGCGACATGGCTTCGGAATGTAATGAGAAAGCATTTACTGTGTTGGAGTTTTATGTAAGTAAATCTTTTAAGTTTTTGTGCCTCCCTTACCTGCGACTATACCAGAACTGAAAGATCGGATCACCAAAACCATTGACAGCATCACTCCTGACTTACTAAGCCGTGTGTGGGAAGAATTCCTTTTCCGAGTTGATGTCTGCCGGATCACTAAAGTCTCTCGTATTGAACATTTATGAGGTATGTAAAAAAACTTCATTACTATACTTGCAAACTGGAAATATTTCTTTCTTCCTATGTCTGCTCATGTGTGTACAGGAATTGTTTGAAACCCCGGACTTCATTTTGAATAACCCTGTATATAGTGTTTTAACTGCATTGGGATATAAGCTTAGGGTTATATTTTGTATTGAAATTTTATTAAACTTGAATAGAAATCATGACTCAGACCAGCAGCAAAGCGTAAGGCTCAAACTAATGGAAGTGCTGTGGCTCGGGGGAGAACTGAGGGGGGTGGTTGTCCTCTGAATCACAGTCTATTGAAATGCACTGCTTGTTTGATGTTTGTGGAGCAATCATTAACGGGACATGATATTGCCAAGGGGAATGTTTTTGTGTGTGCACGATGTAAGGAGTGTGAGGAAATCAGGTGCCAACTCAGCATTTTTATGGGCTTATATGAGAGCTGGAAGGACATGGTGGATGCCCTCAAAGGATTTAAATTGAGGGGCCCATCAAGCTCTCAGCTGCCCACATCAATGCCAGAGCTTGCACTTAAACATCACGCAAAAACACAGTGGAAACTGTGTTTTTGCGTGATGTTTAAGTGTGATGCTTAAACACAGTGGCAACCTCCAAGGCAGAATGCACTGGTCCCAAAGGAACTAGTTGTAGGTGACCAGGGAAACGGGGGAACATATTGTGTAAAAAGGATAGATGGAACATGACCAGGATATGTCTGCCAGGGACAAAGGTTGATGACGTTGAAGAGCAGATATCATCTTTTAAGGGCACAAAGGGTGATATTGTTGTGCACGTTGGCATTAATGATATTAAGAGTAGGAGACCGGCGGAATTACTTAACAAGTACAAGTCAATGCTGAAAAAAATCCGTGAGTTAGGTTTGAATTTGAAATTGTCTGCAATTTGGCCCTGAAGAGATTGTGCAAGGCTCAAGGGGTAGAATTTTTCTCAGCCTGGTCTGTGCTTGTTAACAGGAGAGACTGCTTCTACAGGGATGGGATACACTTAAATAGAAAGGGTGCAAGAATATTTGCTGATGCTGTCGAGGCAGAGTTAGGTGGGTCGGAAAACTACTAGCTTGGGAGGGATAAATGGACTAATAGATTAACAGTAGCTGCTGGCAGAGGTGAAAGTGATTCTTGCACTGCTTCTATTGAAATGAAATTGAGCAGCAGCCTGGAAAGCAAGGCAATGGGGATTTCCAGGACTGCTGGGAGTCATAGTGGAACAAGTAAATATATGGGCTGTGTTAGGGTAACTAAGAATAGAAACAGGTGCATGTGTACTTGCATGTACACCAATGCTAGGAGTATAGTTAATAAATTCGATCAGCTTGAAGTGCTAGTCAAGGCGTCAAAGGCAGATATTGTTGGGATATCAGAGACGTGGTGTCACACAGACATAAGCAGTGCAGAATTGGAATTTGTGGAGTAAAATGTGTACAGAAAGGATAGACAGGACAGGAAGGGAGCAGCGGTTTATGCTGTTAGTTAAGAAACATAAAATCTAAAGAAGTGCATCCAATTGATGTTGGTGGAGAATGCAATGTCGAGTCTGTTTGGTGTGACATAAGCACTGGGAAAGGAAAAATGAGAGTAGTGTGTTACAGGCCTAATGAATCTGATGAGTATAATGAGCAATTGTGCAGAGAAATAGAGTGGGCCAGTAAATCAGAGTGTCTTATAATGGGGGATTTTAATTTCCCAGAGAGTGACTGGAATTTGTGGGTTTGTCACTTCACTCGCACACTAGCAAGACTTTTGTGGATTTATTGGTTGATTATTTTCTACAGCAGCATGTTCTTCGGGAGGCAACAAGAGGGAGTAATACTCTTGATCTGATTATCAGTAGTGATTCTTCATGCATTAAGAATCTACAGATAAAGGAACCACTAGGTGGCAGTGATCACAGTGTGCTGAAGTGGGATTTACTGTAAGAGTTAACTACTATCAAGGGTAAAGGGAAGGGGTTTTGCTTTCGTAAAGGTGACTACGGTGATCTGAGACAGTATTTAAATTCTATACAGTGGGACCAACTGATGATCTTACCAACAGCAAATTCAAAATGGGAAGCATTCAAAGCATTAATCTTGGAAGCTACTAGGCTTTTCATACCAACTAAGAAATATTGTTCAAGCTTTAGGCCTAAATGGATGTCAGATGAACTAATTAGACATGTGACAGAGAAGAAAAATGCACGGGATAGACATAAAATAACAGTACACAGAAGCCTATGATAGATATAAGCTGTTCTGTAACCAAGTCACAAAGGAGGTTAGGCAGGCGAAGGCAGATTACGAGAAATCTTTGGCAAAGGATGCAAAGAAAAACAGCAAAGAGTTCTTTACTTACGTAAATTCTAGGAGGAAGGGGATGAATCAGATTGGTCAACTTGATATCGATGGTTCAACTGTTGATGATCCTGCTCAGGTAGCTAACAAACTAAATGAATATTTTGCATCTACATTCACACATGAGGAGTTATTCAGGGAGGGGAATGCCAGAGATGTATTAAACTCTGGCAGTAAGCTAGATAATCTTGTAATAACTGAGAGTATAGAGAAATGGTTGAAGATAAACATAAGAAAGGCACCTGGTGTGGATGGAATCTATCCAGTTATATTAGAGGCGGCGGCAAAGGAAGTAAACAAACCCTTAGCCATAATTATGAGAGCCTCCCTGGATTCAGGGGAGGTACCCACGGATTGGAGATGTGCAAATTTGACCCCAATCCACAAAGGAGGATCAAAAGCTGACACAAGTAATTACAGACCTGTTAGTTTAACTTCTGTTCAGGGATATTAATGGAGGCACTGGTTAAAGAAGCATTGTATTATCATCTAGACAAGACTTCAGTTATAGCTCGGACACAGCATGGGTTTGTTAAGGGGAAGTCTTGTCTTACCAATTTGATTGGATGCTATGATGAATTTGGATCTTAGAAAGGCCTTTGATACTGTTGCACATGGAAATCTGCTGCACAAATTGGAGCAGTGTGGAATTGGAGGCAAATTGCTGCTATGGATAAAGGGATGGTTGAGTGGGAGACGAGAGAGAGTGGTAATCAATGGACACTACTCTTCGTGGACTAATATTATTAGCGGAGTCCCTCGGGGTTCACTATTGGCCCCATTGTTGTTTTGTATATTTATAAATGATATTGATGATGGTATATCAGGCTTTGATGGTATATCAAAAGTTAGAGAAAAACAATTTCAAATCAATAAAAAAATAAAGTTACACTTAGCAGCTCCTGAAAAAACATCTATTTAGTAGCCTTGTCAGTTCTCAGCAAGTTTATATTATTAAATTTAACCATTTAGTTTAATTTCTACTATATATAATATTTTTAATTCTCTTTTTCTTTCTGTATATTATGTATCTCTTCACAAGCAAAATCACATTCATGAGCCTAGCATAACAATACATGTAAACTGTGCATGGATTGTCTAAAGCTAACAATACTGCATTAAAAACTACATTTAATCCATAATTTTTTTTCCATACAATTTGTATGGAAAAAGAAATAATTTATATTTATATTTTTCTGATTTGAATGAAATTTGATTTGGCTCGACAAACATTTTTAACAAGCCCAAATACCACTGGGGCATGATTCTTGTTAAGTGCCATTCTAGATAGCATCATCATCATCAGCCATTTTCAATCCACTGCAGGATGAAGGCCTCTCCAGCAACTTTCCAGTTCTTTCTGTTTTGAGCACTGGACATCCATTTACTACCCACAAACTCATGAATTTCATGTATCCATCTCCGCCTTTGTCTTCCAGGTTTTCTTCTAGCTCCTCTTGGGTACCATTCTGTTATTTTATTAGACCATCTGTCATCATGTCTTCGAGCTATGTGTCCTGCCCAAGACCATTTTAGTTCTTTAGTTTTGATAAGAATGTCCTTTACTTGAGTTTGCTGCCTAATCCACGTGTTTCTCTTCTTATCTAACAGTCTGATTCCCAATATAATTCGTTCCATTCTTCGCTGTGTAGTTCTCAGCTTCTCTTCCATTCTTTTGGTGAGTGCCCAAGTTTCACTTCCATAAGTCATGGTCGGGAGTATACATTGGTTCATTATTTTACGTTTCAGACAAACTGGGATATTGCTCTTCAGTATGTGACTATATTTCCTGAATGCTATCCATCCAAAATTTATTCTTCTCTTGACTTCCAGCCATTTATCATTATTACAGCTAATAACTTGTCCTAGATAAGTATATGATTCCACCTTTTCAATTACTGCTCCTTGAATCATTATTTCTCTTTCTGTGGCATACTTGTTCATCATTACTTTTGTTTTAGCCATATTCATCTTTAGTCCAAAATGCTTACTAACTGTGCATAACTGATTAAGATTTTCCTCTAATTCTTTGGGATTGTGGCTTATGACCACAATGTCATCTGCAAATCGTAAATGGTTTAGGTACTCTCCTTTCTGCGACCAGTCTAATCTTCTGAAAAGCTTCCTCAAGGGCACAGTTAACAGCTTCAGAGATATTGTCTCCCCTTGTCGAACTCCTTTCTCAATTTTAAATTTCCTACTGTCTTTGTCTAGTCTAATAAAGGAGGTAGCACTCTCATATATTTTCTTCAAAATCATAATATGCGGGGTATCTATGCCTTGTCTTTCCAGTGCCCGAAACATTGCCTTATGCTGTATGGAGTCAAATGCCTTTTCATAATCCACAAATGCCAGGCATAATGGTGATTTATATTCATTTGCTTCCTCCATTAGCTGTGATATTACGTGAAGGTGATCCATATTTGAGAATCCTGTCCTAAAGCCAGCTTGCTCTTTCGGTTGATTCTCATCAAGTATTCTTTCTAATCTGTTATTAATGACCCTTGGGAACAACTTCTTGATGTGGGATAACAAGCTGATTGGTCTATAAGTTCCAATTTCTGATTTATCTCCTTTCTTATGCAGCAAAACTACGATTGCATTATTCCACTGCTTAGGCGTCATACCTTTTCTAATGCACTTTGTGAAATAGCCTTGCCAGTTTTTGTGTTATGTCTCTTCCTCCCAATTTTAACAACTCTTCAGTAACTTCATCTTCCCCCGGGGCTTTCTGATTCTTCATTTTTTTCAATGCATGTTCTACCTCATCAGGGAGAATATCGGGTATGTCATTTGTGTTGCTACTTTGCAATCCATCTTCCCCACTACTGGCATCATTCCCTCGCTCCTTGTATAATTCTCTATAGTAGTCTTCTGCTATTTGAATTATGCCTTCTCTGCTGTTTATAAGTACACCATCACTATTCTTCAGTTTCAGTATCATTTGTCTTTCTGTATTACTGCTCATGGCTGCTGATTTAAATCCTTTGTTTTCTCTTAATGCTTGTTCTACTTTTCTTGTGTTACATCTTCTTATGTCCTCTCTGAGTCTCTTTCTAATGGCTTTGCATAACTCAGTATACTCAATTTTCTTCCTGTCAGTGTTTTTCTTGCTCTTCATTTGTCGTCTTCGTTTCATCATGACAAGTGTTTCTTGACTAATTTTTTCTTCTTTGGATTTCTTTTTCCCTATAGGTTTCTTAGGCTTTATCACTTTCAGAAAGTTGTAATATTCCTCGTCGATATCTTGGTCCTGAGCAGTCTGCAGAAGCTGAAACTTGTTCTTAAGTTCTAGTACATACTTCTTTTTCTCCTCTTCTGTTATCTCAGAGACCGTTGTATTATTTACTCGAGTCAGTTTTTTCCTTTCCTTTCCTACATCTATATCAAGTGTACATCTTACCATTCTGTGATCACTTCCAACATTTACCTTATTCAGGACGGTAACGTCATTCACAATATATCTTCTATTAGTGAGGATGAAGTCGATTTCATTAGTTGTTAATCCATTTGGACTCTTCCATGTCCACTTTCTGGTCACCCTTTTCTTGAAAAAAGTGTTCATTACTGACAGTCCTTGAGATTCTGCAAATTCCACAAGTCTTTCATCTCTTTCATTTCTTTCACTAATTCCAAAATTTCCTATAGTTCCCCTTTCTGCACTGTTTTGTCTTTTTCCAACCTTAGCATTGAAGTCCCCCATAATAATAGTGTAGTGGGTTTTCTGCTCATCTAGAAGGCTCTCAATTTCGGTGTACATTTCTTCTACCTCTTCATCATCATGGCTCGATGTTGGTGCATAAATCTTTATAACCTTTAGCTTGTATCTCTTAGAAATCTTGAGTATTAGTCTTGACACCCTTGGTGATATACTTTTGAATTCCAAAATGTTGTTTCTAAAATCTTTATGGACCAGAAACCCATCTCCACCTTCACTCCTTTCACTGTTTCCATTGGTATACAGCAGATTTCCACTTGATAAACTTATAAGTGATTCATTTCTTCTTCTTTCAGCCAAACCGATGATATTCCAATTCACATTTTCTAATTCCTTTTCCAGCTGTAATATCCTGTCTTCACCGATGAGTGATTTTACGTTATAACAGGCCAAGTTCAGTTTCCGTGCATGGCAGCCTGGTCGTACCCAGAGGTTCTTAGCACCCTCTGCTTCCACTCTGATCGTCTCGCTGCCGTAAGAGGGGGAGTGAAAGCTGCTGGGGACTGAGGGCCATTTGTTTTGTCCTGCTATCATATGCTGGAGGGTTATAATTATGCACTAGATAGCATATAGTGCATAATTATATGAACTATTTATTCTTATTATTTTTTTTTTTATTGGAATTTTTTCCTAGCTTGAAAATAACATTTAAGTATATATGGATTTAAATGTATTTTTCATGTAGGTTATGAAACGTATTCGTCCAGGAATGAAAGAATATCAGTTGGAAAGGTAATTTTTTTGTATTGCAGATACTCATTTATTAATATTAACAATAATTCCAATTTCACTAAAAAGTACAGGAAAGAAAAACATTTTGTTTGTTATTTTATAAATTAAAGGTGTTTCTTGACTTATTATCAAAATTATTTTTGTTGAATTTTTTTTGTATATTTTATATTGTTATGTATTAAGAATTATTCATATATAACAGTATAAAATATATATAAATTCCATTAATTATAATCAATATAATTAAATAATATTATTGTTTGACTGTTATTATTAAGAATTAATCTTTCTGACTTTATTTTAAATTGGGTTGATAGAAACCTGTTTGAGAGCACTTGCCTGTGATCGCAGGCCAAATCACTGAAGTCATCCTTAGTGTCTACACATGTATTCCAATTACTTTGCTAAGTATGGGATACCATCCTTGTAGAATTCTTTTGGCTGCTGATGAAATGATTTTCAGAAAGCTTGCTGCACTTTAGAATCTTACTGGAATCAACATCTTTTACCATCTTTTTTAAATATAATTTTTTTTCTTTTTATATGTGTTATCTGAGAAAGAATAAGGATGCCATCAGTATTTAGTTTACTCAGTCCATTTAATTTCTTAAAATCTCCTCACAGTTTAGAGATGTTGCAATTTACAGAACTGAAGTCTTTTTCTTTGCCCTTTAACACAATGGGCTTTGAAGGCACTCTCCTGTTTTTGTTCTTTAACCATCACTTCAACAGTACCATTAATAACAACTTGGGTAATACTTTCCTCAATGAGAATTTGGTATCAAGAACCTAACCTCCCTCAATGGCTTTAAACCACTCAGTGATGTCATTATCAGTGGGATTAGATTAAACAGCCTACAGGAATGTCTTTTGATAATCATTGTTCTTGAATCCCCTCAAGTCAATCTCCACCTCTGCCATAGAGGAATTTTATCCATCCATTTGAAAAGGTGCAGATTGTCATCTCCTTACAAAAGGCATCCCATTTGAATATGACAAACTTCAGATTATAACTATAGATGCTCTGCAGTCCTTTGTCTTCAGGCTTCCTCCACTTTGCCCTGTTCTTCCAAAACCACCATTACTCCATCAAGGAACTTTTTTCTGTATAATCTTTTGTATGTCATGCCTGTAATCTTTCTATCATGGCTTTGGAGTCTTCTATCAAAGGTGCATTGCTGATGGCTAATAAAGTCTTAATATCTTGGAGGAACATCTTGAGGACTTCAATCTGATAATGCTGAATCACATGTTTTGGAGCAGTTAGGGATAACTTCCTATGTGAATTATGCCTAACCGAGAGTTTGTGCATTTGTGGTCACTGTGACTTCCCAAGTGCGACATATTAGCATTAGTAGAGGCATTTGATGCAAGAAAGCAAGCTTATGCAGCATCAGCCAAAAAAAAAAAATAAAAAAATAATAAAAAAATAAAATAACCACTTCACCCCTCTGTTTGTTCTAAATACCTGACCAGCTGAGCCTTAAACTTATTTAGGCTATCAACTTCCACGACAAGGGATGAAAGTCTGTTCCACCAACCAACCACCCGCTGGCTAAAGGCAAATTTCCTCACGTCTATCCTACATCTGTCTTTCCTCAATTTGAATTTATGCCCTCTCAGGTGATTATTCTGAGCAAGAGGAAGAATCCCATCAGCATTGAGCATGCTTAAACCATTCAAGGCTTTATACACCTCTATCAGATCACCTCGCTGGTGCCTAGTCTCCAGACACTGTAATTTGCAAAACTTAAGCCTTTCTTCGTAAGAGCACCCCTTTGTTCCATTCACTAATCTTGTTGCCCTTCTCTGTACTTGTTCCAGCATCTCTACATCCTTCTTGAAATGAGGCCTCCAGACCTGTATACAGTACTCTAGGTGTGGCCTGACAATTGCCTTATACAAGGGAATAATCACCTTCTTATCCCTGCTAGAAAAATTCCTATATATCATTGACAATACACCATGAGCTACTCTTGCAGCCCGTCTGCACTGCTCAGAGAACTTCATATCTGCCTGCACAACCACCTCCAGGTCCCTTTCATTTTCTACCACTGTCAGTGTAGTACCACAGAGTTGATACGTTGCTCTGGGGTTGCTGTTTCCCATATGTAGTACTTTACATTTGTCAATGTTAAACTTCATTTGCCACCTCTCAGCCCATCTGCTCAACCTTTCCAGATCCTGTTGCAGTAGCATAGTCTCAGTAGTGTCCTTGACAACCCTGCCAACCTTCGTATCGTCTGCAAACTTGGACATTAAGCTTGATATACCATCATCAATATCATTTATAAATACAGAAAACAATAATGGACCCAATACTGAACCCTGAGGGACACCACTAATAATATTAGTCCACGATGAGCAGTGTCCATTGATTACCACTCTCTGTCTTCTCCCCCTCAACCACCCCTTTATCCATAGCAGCAATTTGCCTCCAATGCCACACTGCTCCAATTTGTGCAGCAGTCTTCCATGTGCAACAGTATCAAAAGCCTTTCTAAGATCCAAGTATATAATATCAAAGTTATTCCCTGCATCCAGTTCTTTTGTGACTGCATCATAGTATCCAATCAAATTGGTCAGGCAAGACTTCCCCTTAACAAAACCATGCTGTGTCCAAGGTATAACTGAAGTCTTGTGTAGATGATCCTGCAGTGCTTCTTTAACTAGTGCCTCCATTAATTTTCCGGGAACAGAAGTTAAACTAACAGGTCTATAATTACTTGTGTCGCCCTTTGATCCTCCTTTGTGAATTGGGGCCACATTTGCACATCTCCAGTCCATGGGTACTTCTCCTGAGTCCAAGGAAGCTCTCATAATTATGGCTAAGGGTTTGCTTACTTCCTTTGCTGCCTCCTTTAATATAACTGGATAGATCGCATCCACCCCAGGTGCCTTTCTTGTGTTTATCTTCAACAATTTCTCCTCCACTTTACTCTCAGTTATTACAAGATTCTCTAGCTTACTGCCAGAGTTGAATACACCTCTGGCATACCCCTCGCTGAATAACTCCTCGTGTGTGAATGTCGATGCAAAATATTCATTTAGTTTGTTAGCTACCTGAGCAGGATCATCAACAGTTGACCCATCGATATCAAGTGGACCAATCTGATTCATCCCCTTGCTTCTAGAGTTTACATAAGTAAAGAACTCTTTGCTGTTTTTCTTTGCATCCTTTGCCAAAGATTTCTCGTAATCTGCTTTTGCCTGCCTAACCTCCTTTGTACAGATTAACTTGTATCTATCATAGGCTTCTGTGTCACGTGTTAATTTGTATGTATCCCATGCATTTTTCTTCTCTGCCATATGTCTCATTAGTTCATCTGACATCCACTTAGGCCTAAACCTTGAACAATATTTCTTAGTTGGTATGTAAAGCCTAGTAGCTTCCAAGATAAGTTCTTTGAATGCTTCCCATTTTGAATTTGCTGTTGGTAACATCATCAGTTGGTCCCACCATATAGAATTTAAATACTGTCTCAGTCCATCGTAGTCGCCTTTACGAAAGCAATAACCCTTCCCTTTACCCCTAATGGTAGTTACCTCTTTGAGTAAATCCCACTTCAGCACACTGTGATCACTGCCACCTAGTGGTTCATTTACCTGCAGATTCTTAATGAATGAAGAATCACTACTGTGTAATCAAATCAAGAGTATTACTCCTTCTAGTTGCCTCCCGAACATGCTGATGTAGAAAACAATCATCCAATAAATGCACAAAAGCCTTGCTAGTGTGTGAGTGACCAGCCCCCAAATTCCAGTCAATATCTGGGAAAATTAAAGTCCCCCATTATAAGACTCTCTGATTTACTGGCCCATTCTATTTCCCTGTACAGTTTGTTATTATACTCATCAGAGTCATTAGGCCTATAGCACATTCCTACTCTCAATTTTGATCTCCCAATGCTTATGTCACACCAAACTGACTCGACACTGCACTGTTCAGCGATGTCGACTGGCTTCATTTCCTTGGATTTTATGTATTTCTTAACTAATAGCATAACCACTCCTCCCTTCCTATCCTGTCTATCCTTTCTGTAGACATTGTACTCCCCAAATTCCAGTTCTGCATTCCTTATATCTGTGTGACACCACGTCTCTGAAATCCCCACAGTATATGCCTTTGATGTTTTGAGCAATACCTCAAATTCATCAAATTTATTTACTAAACTCCTAGCATTGGTGTACACGCAAGTATACATGCACCTGTTCTTTTTCTTAGCTACCCTTACACAACTCATGTGTTTACTTGTACCCCAATGATTCCCAGCAGTCTCTGAAATATCCTGCATCTTATTTTCCAGACTGTGGCTCATTCCAATAGAAGCAGTGCAAGAATCACTTTCACCTCTGCCAGTGGCTACTGTTAATCTATTAGTCCTTGTATCCCCCCAATCTAGCAGTTTTCCGACCCACCTAGCACTGCCTCGATAGCATCAGCAAACATTCTTGCACCCTTTCTATTTAAGTGTATCTCCCTGTAGAAACAGTCTCTCCTGTTAACAAGTACAGACCAGGCTGAAAAAAATTCTACCCCTTGAGCCTTGCACAATATTTCCAGGGTCGAATTGAATCGACATATTTCAATTGATGTTTACCATCAGCATTAACACAAAGCATGGCAGAGATTCTCATCTTGCTGAGCTTTCTTCCTAAAGTAGGGATCTCATTCTTAAGGCCTCCCAGTTTTCAGGCAACAAAAGCCAAAAAAAGCTCTCATCAGTAGTGGCGTAACTAGGATGAGGCACGTGCCCTGGGTGTCATTTTTATGGTTAAAAAATGCAAAAATTTTAATTTTTGCATTTTTCAAGGGGAATGATATTTTTATTTGTCCTGGGTGCCATTAACCCTAGTTACACCACTACTCATCAGTATTAATATACCTGGACCAAGTGGATCTGAGTTTTTTTTTTTATCTCATTCAGTTGGTTTTTAAGTGTCCCTACACTAGCAGCAATCAAAGATTTACCATATGATTATTTGTTGATGATACCATGCTTCTTATGAAAATATCACAATCAACTCTTGCTAGCACTGAACCCTTGCTTATCTTCCTGGACTTTGCAAGTTTATTAGTGGATGGCTAAAGCTCAGTATGACAACTGTCACATCACTTAAACACTGCTATTAGCATTAGTAGAGGCACATGAAGCAAGAAAGGAAGCTTATACAGCATCATCCAAAAAAAAAAAAAACCTTGCCATTTCACTGATCCATTCATTCCAAATGTTTGTCTAGTTCTGCCTTGAATTTATTTAAGCTATCAACTTCCACAACAACAGATGGAAGTTTGTTCCAGCAATCAAGTACCCGCTGGCTAAAGTCAAACTTCCGCACATTTATTCTACAAGTGTCTTTCCTCAGTTTGAATCAATGCCCCCTCAGGTTTGTAATCTGAGCAAGTGGAAGAATCCCATCAATCCAATCCACTCAAGGCCTTATACACCTCAATCATAATTGACAAAGTAAGGATTTTGACACAAATATAATTGACAAGGTAAGGATGTTGCCACAACTTACAAAACTGGCCTCTCGCCAGGTTCAATGGCCAGGATTGCAAGCAAATTAGCAACAAGAGTCTTCATTTCTGACATAAACTAATAAGCGAAGGGTAAAAAATATAAACATAAATGAAAATGAGAATAAAATTTGTTGCCAAAATAAATGAAAATGAAAATAAAATTTTTGTGAGCAAAATAAATATTTTTTTACACAGATTAAATTAAAAAGAGGGTATTTTGAAAATGGCTTTTGAACTTTACAGTTGACACCATGAAGATAAATTAAAAACTGGAATCGACAACAGAAATTTCTAGAAACATGTAACTTATTAGTGTAATCCAATTAAAGTTAAGGTGACTTCTCTTTACCTTTACTTTGTAATTTGCATCTGATTGTGCATGTCAAGGTGATAAAGTACCAATTATGGGAGGTAGTAAAGACATCACTGAGTTTCAAAAGGGCATGATTGTTCAAGCTTGTGCATTGGGTGCTTCCATTTCAGAAATGGCATATCTTGTCAGTTGCTCACAGCCCACTGTGGTTAAGGTATATAAACAATGGTGTTGAATGGATCAAAACACCTCCTGCTGACAGAACTGTAAAGGATTACCCAAGGTGGATGTTTGTGGTAAGTGAAGGGTGCAGCACATTGTATGGGCCCAACAGCAAGTCACTGTGCAACAGTTGACATTACAATACAATATGGGGAATGCAAAAACAGTATCCCAAATGACGATGTGCTGCATAATCAGATGTATGGGGTTTCACAGCAGATGACCCAAGAGACTTCCTCTCCTTGCCACTGATCATCTTCAATAGCGAATGCTGTGATGTCAACACAGCATTTGTTATTGACGATGATCAGTGGTGATAGCGAATGCTGTGATGTCAACAACGTGCTAGTTGCACACTGGAGGACCGAAAATGAGTGTGCTGGTTGGATGCTTCCAAATACCTGGTGCAACAAGCCGATCGATACCTTTGTCTGTGGTGCAAGCAACACAAGCCTAATAACCCCTCATGCATGGTGGCTGCTATCCAGGCAGAAGGTAGTGGTTGCTTAATATAGGACATGTTTTGCTGAGAAGAACAAGAACCACTAGTGCATATGGACCAATGTTTCAGTGGTGAGGTTTACTGGCAGCTCTTAGGAGACCATGTGCACTCTGCCATGTTGCATTTTTTCCTGGATAGAAATGGAACTTTACAAGACATTAATGTGCCATGTCATCAAGCCTTGCACAAGCTTTCAAGGAACACAGTAAAGATATCACCCAGTTTTGATTGGCCTCTAAATTTACCTATTGGCCTCTAAATTTACTTGGTTGCAGTGCCCCAAGGATGTTTTCACATCAAAAATTAACACTATCAGCAGATTGCTGAGATAATTTTGACCAGTAGCCCATGGTGATGCACCATTCATCATGCACTACAAAACATTGTGGTGCATGACATTACTTTCATAACTGTATCATCATCATCAGCCATTTTCAATCCACTGCAGGATGAAGGCCTCTCCAGCAACTTTCCAGTTCCTTCTGTTTTGTGCAATGGCCATCCATTTACTACCCACAAACTCATGAATTTAATCTATCCATCTCCGCTGTTGTCTTCCAGGTTTCTTCTGGCTCCTCTTCGGTACCATCTGTTATTTTCTTAGTCCATCTGTCATCATGTCTTTGAGCTGTGTCCTGGCCAAGACCATTTTAGTTCTTTCTTTTTGAATGTCCTTTATTTGAGTTTGCTGCTTAATCCATATGTTTCTCTTCTTATCTAACAGTCTGATTCCCAATATAATTCGTTCCATTCTTCACTGTGTAGTTCTCAGCTTCTCTTCCATTCTTTTGGTAAGTGCCCAAGTTTCACTTCCATAAGTCATGGTGGGGAGATACATTGGTTCATTATTTTACGTTTTAGACAAACTGGGATATTGCTCCTCAGTATGTGATTATATTTCCTGAATGCTATCCATCCAAAATTTATTCTTCTCTTGACTTCCAACCATTTATGATTATTACAGCTAATAACTTGTCCCAGATAAGTATATGACTGCACCTGTTCAATTACTGCTCCTTGAATCATTATGTCACTTTCTGTGGCATACTTGTTCATCATTACTTTTGTTTTAGCCATATTCATCTTTAGTCCAAAATCCTTACTAACTGTGCACAACTGATTAAGATTTTCCTCTAATTCTTTGGGATCATGGCTTATGAACACAATGTCATCTGCAAATCATAAATGGTTTAGGTACTCTCCGTTCACATTGACTCCTTTCTGCGACCAGTCTAATCTTCTGAAAGCTTTCTCAAGGGCAGTAGTAAACAACTTCGGAGATATTGTGTCTCCTTGTCGAACTCCTTTCTCAATTTTAAATTTCCTACTGTCTTTGTCTAGTCTAATAAAGGAGGTAGTGTTGTCATATGTTTTCTTCGAAGTCATAATATATGGGATATCTATGCCTTGTCTTTCCAGTGCCCGAAACATTGCCTTATGCTGTATGGAGTCAAATGCCTTTTCATAATCCACAAATGACAGGCATAATGGTGTTTTATATTCATTTGCCTTCTCCATTAGCTGTGACATTACCTGAAGGTGATCCATAGTTGAGAATCCTGTCTTAAAGCCAGCTTGCTCTTTCAGTTGATTCTCATCAAGTATTCTTTCTAATCTGTTAGTAATGACCCTTGTGAACAACTTGTAGATGTGGGATAACAAGCTAATTGGTCTATAATTTCCTATTTCTGATTTATCTCCTTTCTTATGCAGAAAAACTATGATTGCAGCATTATTCCACTCCTTGCAGCATTATTCCACTCCGCATTTTGTGAAGAGTCTTGTCAGTTTTTGTGTTATGTCTCTTCCTCCCAATTTTAACAACTCTACAGTAACTTCATCTTCCCCTGGGGCTTTCTGATTCTTCATTTTCTTCAGTGCATGTTCGACCTCATCAGGAAGAATATCGGGTATGTCGTATGTGTTACTAATTTGCGATCCATCTTCCCCACTGCTGGCATCATTCTCTCACTCCTTGTATAATTCTCTATAGTAGTCTTCTGCTATTTGAATTATGCCTTCTCTGCTATTTATAAGTACAACACTATTCTTCAGTTACAGTATCATTTGTCTTTCTGTATTACTGCTGATTTAAGTCCTTTGTTTTCCCTTAATACTTGTTCTACTTTTCTTGATTTAAATCTTCTTATGTCCTCTCTGAGTCTCTTTCTAATGGCTTTGCATAACTCAGTATATTCAATTTTCTCCTTGTCAGTGTTTATCTTGCTCTTCATTTGTTGTTTTCAGTTCATCATGACAAGTGTTTCTTGACTAATTTTTTTCTTCTTTGGATTTCTTTTTCCCTTTAGGTTTCTTAGGCTTTATCACTTTCAGAAAGTTGTAGTATTCCTCGTCGATATCTTGGTCCGGAGCAGTCTGCAGAAGCTCAAACTTGTTCTTCAGTTCCAGTACATACTGCTTTTTCTCTTCTCTGTTATCTCAAAGACCTTCATATTATTTACTCGAGTCAGTTTTTTCCTTTCTTATCCTACATATATATCAAGTGTGCATCTTACCATTCTGTGATCACTTCCAACATTTACCTTATTCAGGACAGTAACATCATTCACGATATATCTTCTGTTAGTGATGATGAAGTTGATTTCATTAGTTGTTAATCCATTTGGACTGTTCCATGTCCAGTTTCTGTACCCTTTTCCTGAAAAAAGTGTTCATTACTGACATTTCTTGAGATTCTCCAAATTTCACAAGTCTTTCACCTCTTTCATTTCTTTCACCAATTCCAAAATTTCCTATAGTTCCCTTTTCTGTACTGTTTTGTCTTTTTCCAACCTTAGCATTGAAGTCCCCATAATGATAGTATAGTGTGTTTTCTGCTTGTCTAGAAGACTCAATTTCAGTGTACATTTCTTCAACCTCTTCATCATCATGGCTCGATGTTGGTGCATAAATCATTTTGTGAAGAGAACCTTTAGCTAGTACCTCTTAGAAATTCTGAGTATTAGTCTTGACATCCTGGGTGATGTACTTTTGAATTCCAAAATGTTGTTTTTTATATCTTTATGGACCAGAAAGCCAACTCCACCTTTGCTCCTTTCACTGTTTCCATTGGTGTACAGCAGATTTCCACTTGATAAACATAACTGTATTAGTAAACAGTATTATCATCCAGTTTTTAGACTGAGGGATGATGACAGTTTTTGCTTGTTTACACACACACACACACGCACACACATACACACACGCACACACATACACACACGCACACACATACACACACGCACACACATACACACATGCACACACGCACACACGCACACGCACACACACACACACACGCACACGCACCATATTTACATAACGCCATTTCTCACCATTGAGCAATAATGGTTGTTTAATTTAGCTACATATGAATGTTTTACTGAAGTTTGTTCATGTATGTTGATCTCCCCCCTCCCCCATCCTTCTGGAATACTGGTCAGAATTTTCCAACATTTTACATTTATTGTGTTGATTTCTTGGAAAATATTTTTTGCTGCAGCACAGTCACATGAAAAAATTTAAAAAGGGAGGGACTTGACCTCATATACAGACTTGCTACACTGCTGTTTTTTTTTTTATCCTACCTAGCATTGTTATATATAACATTTTATATTAAAGAATTCTGTGTGAGCTAAAACAGTGAATAGACTATAACTAGTAAGTAATCTAATTATCCATAATGAAAATGAAATGCTCTGAACAAAGTAATTTATATTCATTTTTACTAAAAGTTAATTATGTATTTACCAAAAGTTATGTTATTTACTAAAAGTTAATTAATAACTAATTAAAGATAATCAATTAAAATCTCTGAGTAAGCAATCAGTTACAGTGAATTTCATTTTTCAAATTATTCAAACTGGTCACAATCTCTGCTAAGTAGTGTTTAGCATAATCTAGAGGTCATAATTGATTATTTTAATTATACCAAATCATTCAATTATTTCAATTATACTTGCATAATTTGGTTATAGAAAATTGTTCAGCTATGACATTTTGGCCAAGGTAAAGAAAGTCAACACGAGAACCAGAGCAAACTTCGGCAAGCTTACTGGACAAGTGGGTTTACCACTACCGCAGTTTCTCCCTACATTCTCAGTAACCAGATGGTGCGTGTTATTGGTAGTGGCAGTAGAAGTGGAGAACAATATATTGATTGACATGTAGGCATGACAGACGATGTAATGATTAGTTTTTCTCATTTTCTCAAGCAGATTATTGGAGTTCATGAGTGTTTTCGCTATTAAAAAAACCCTATTACTGATCTCTTTCTATGCTTTTAATGTTAGGTTTCCTAACCTAACCTTAAAGGATAGGTTAGGAAAAAAAGAAAAGGTTTCTTTATTTTTCGTTATATTTCATAACCTAACTTTAAATGTCAGGTTAGGAAATAATAGGAAAAGGTTTCTCTACCTAACTTTAAAAGTTAGGTTAGGAAATAACAGGAAAAGAAAGAAAGATTCTTTATATATACGTATCATAACGTCAATGAATCACTGAACTCTATGATGTAGTAGTAGTAGTAGTGGCATGTGATGCAAGAAAGCATGTGTATGAGCTTATGCAGCATCAGCCAAAAAAAAAAAAAAAAAAATCACACCATTCCCTCCAAATGCCTGTCCAGTTCCTCCTTAAATTTATTTAACCTATCAACTTCCACAACGACAGATGGAAGTTTGTTCCAGCAATTAACCACCCGCTGGCTAAAGGCAAATTTCAGCACATCTATTCTACAACTGTCTTTCCTCAATTTGAATTCATGCCCTCTTAGGTTTGTAATCTAAACAAGTGGAAGGATCCCATCAGAATTCAGCGTGCTCAACCCATTCAAGGCCTTATACACCTCAATCAGATCACCACGCAGGTGCCTAGTCTCCAGCCACTTCAATTTGCAGAACTTAAGCCTCTCTTGTAAGAGGATCCCTTCATTCCCCTCACCAATCGTGTTGCTCTTCTGTGTACACGCTCAAGCAAATCTACATCCTTCCTAAAATGAGGCCTCCAGACCTGTACGCAGTACTCAAGGCGTGGCCTGACCATTGCCTTATACAGAGGGACAATCACCTCCTTTTCCCTGCTAGCAAAATTCCTATATATCATTGACAAAACCCCATGACCTGCCCTGGCAGCCTGTCTGCATTGCCTCGAAAACTTCATATCTGCCTGCACAATTACTCCCAGGTCTTTTCCATTTTCTACCACCTTAAGTGTAGTACCACACAGTTGGTTCGTTTCTCTGGCGTTACTTCTACCCATATGCAGTACTTTGCATTTGTCAAGGTTAAACTTCAGTTGCCACTTCTTAGCCCATCTGCCCAAATTATCTAGATCCTGTTGCAGTAGCACACTGCCATTACTGTCATTAACAACCCTGCCAACCTTTGTATCATCTGCAAACTTCGACATTAAGCCTGATATACCTTCATCAATATCATTGATAAATATACAAAACAACAGTGGCCCCAACACCGAACCCTGTGGGACTCCACTAATAACATTAGTCCCCGAAGAGCAGCACCTATTGATTACCACCCTCTGTCTTCTCCCACTTAACCATCCTTTTATCCATTGTAGCAACTTACCCTTAATACCATTCTGCTCCAATTTTTACAATAGTCTTTCATGCGCAACAGTGTCAAAAGCTTTCCTGAAATCCAAATATATGATATCAAAATTATTTTTTGCATCCAGTTCCTTTGTAACCACATCATAATATCCTATCAAATTTGCCAGACAAGACTTTCCCTTAACAAACCCATGCTGTGTCTGAATTATTGCTGCAGTCTTGTCTAGATGATCCTGCAATGCATCTTTAACCAGTGACTCCATTATTTTACCCGGAACAGAAGTTAAACTAACTGGTCTGTAATTACTCGTGTCACCTTTCGATACCCCTTTGTGAATTGGGGATACATTTGCACATCTCCAGTCCGTGGGAACCTCCCCTGAGTCCAAGGATGCTCTCATAATTATGGCTAAGGGTTTGCTTTGTTGCTTTGCCGCCTCCTTTAATATAACTGGATAGATCCCATCCACCCCAGGTGCTTTTCTTATGTTTAACTTCAACAATTTCTCCTCCACTTTGTTATTACAAAAGTTATTACAAAGTTATTACAAAATCATTTAAGTATCCTTCTACAATTTGATCAATGTTATCGTCTGTCACGCCTATGTGTCAATCAGTATATCATTCTCAACTTCTACTGCTGAAATACCAGTAACATGAAATACCAGTAACATGCACCATCTGTTTCCGCGAATGCAGGAAGAAACTGCGGTGACGGCAAACCAGTTTGTCCAGTAAGTTTCCCATAGTTTGCCGTGATTCTCGTGTTGGCTTTCTTTACTTTCGCTGACATTTCATTAAATTATAGAAAATCATATGATTATGATAATTAATTTGATTATGGAAAATGATTATTATTCAGTTATTGAAATTAGTATGACATATGATTATGACACTTTATTCAATTATTGAAAATCATATGATTATGATAATTAATTTGATTATTATTCAGTGTTTGAAATTAGTATCTCAGTTACTAATCATTCGATTAGTAACTGCAATACTAATTTCATAGATTTGATAATAGAGAGCTATTAAGTGCTCAATAATTCCTGTATTCTATTATATTATGAAAACAACAAGGATTACCTTTATTTTTGATATAGGATGCTTCTTTTCCAACCAACTCCTAGTCCAACGCACTAACAATTCTTTGTGAAGGCGATATAAATTTTACAAAAAAATGTGAAACATCTTCCCCACTGTCAGAACAGTAGTGTTCAGACCCCCTTGGTCTCAATATTGAGCGCTCAACCCAACTTCTGTTTTCAAACATCATACCCCTGTCTGCAAGGAAACCATTACGTAGATTGACATTAAAATTTTAAAGGTCTAAAAAGATTAATAAATATGGAGTGATTATTTTCTTCATTCCTGTTGGTTGATATTAAAATTAAAATTTAGGGGTCTAAAAACTTAATGAATACATGGTGATTATTCTCTTCATTCCTTCATTCATTCTCTTCATTTAATATCAACCTACAGGAACGAAGAAAATAATTGCTCCATATTTATTAAGCTTTTTAGACCTTTAAAATTTTAATGTCAATCTACGTAATGGTTTCCTTGCAGACAGGGGTATGATGTTTGAAGACAGAAGTTGGGTTGAGCGTTCAATATTGAGACCAAGGGGTCTGAACACTATTGTTCTGACAGTGGGGAAGATGTTTCACATTTTTTGTAAAATTTATATCGCCTTCACAAAGAATTGTTAGCACGTTGGACTAGGAGAGTTGGTTGGAAAAGAAGCATCCTACATCAAAAATAAAGGTAATCCCTGTTGTTTTTATAATAATAATTTCAGTAACTTATAATTCTTTTCGATTATGCCCATCATTACTACAAAAACAGACATCTTTGTATGGTAGACACTTTCTCCTAATCCAGTGGTGTCTGCTTTAGAGAAGTTTCACTGTATAATAAAACTTTAGCTTAAATATTTTAAGTAAATGAATTATTATGCTGTAGCCTTTTCAGTTAACAAATTACATTCAATTAAGTTGTTTATTTTGTATAAATTGTCTGTGTACACAAATAATTTGTATTTTTGTTTGTTCGTTTCAGTATTTTCCGACATTTTTGCTATTATACGGGTGGTGCTCGGCATGTGGCCTATACATGTATATGTGGCAGGTATCTGTTTCTTTTGTTAATAAATATTTTTTCATTAAAGAAACATAGAATGCAATCAGTAATCCAAACTAATGAATGCAAGAGAAGGTTTGAAGGTTAATGTTAGCTGCATTATAAAATGAAAACATTTTGTGTACATAAATTATCAATTTATGTATGTATTTATTATTCAGATGGTATTACACAATGTAGTATTCACTTTTTACTAAAGAAACCACAGATTTTTGCCTTTTTTACTTTTGGATCTGGTGAGCTGGTACATCATTTTCCATTGCCCATTCAGTATATGTATTAAAACATAAAACAGCATCCTCATTTCACCAGATTGGTTTGAATGGCTCCATCTCTTGATTTTCCTTTTATTTATTTTTTAATATGCTGTTTATAATTTTACTATCGGCCTGAAATTCAAAATAATTGTCATTTTTGCCATTATCTAATTGCTGTAAAAATTGTTTGGATTGATCAGTTCAGTGCATGAAAGACATTTGGTGATGTGACAGTTCACTGAATTCTGTGTGAGAATTTGCTCTGTGTAAATCAGTGTATGACAAAGCTAGACCAGAAATGCAAAATTTTGACGTACTGTGCTGTAAATGGCAAATTTACTCAACTCAAGTGTGCAGTGTGAGACCCTGTGTAGCCAAGTGGTCAAGCATGTGAGTGGACCGTGATTCCAAGCAGGTCTCCTGAATATAGGTATAGATTGTGTTCTTTGTCGGAATGATTAATTGAAAACTCCTCTGTCCTAGTGGTTGTACTGAAGTATAAACAGACCATTATTCTTTGTAGAGTGCACTGTTGTTTAATCTACCTTCAATTTTCAGTGCAAGTTGTACTTTTTTAAGAGGATGTAACAAAGTGTTGTGGACAAGCTAAAGATTCAGAAACAAGAGGAATCTTGTTCACGCTTTACTTTCAGTTCTGTAGTCTGTAATTTTCAGGAAATGTATATAGAGGCAAGTTGTTCTGAGGACCAGAAGTTCTTTCTTTTTTTTTTTTTTTCTTTTGTTAGTTGTTGGCGCATTGGCTTTTGTGGCCATAATGCATCTCCCAAGGTTTTTACACTACTCTGATCCAAGCCCGAGGTGGGATTCGAACCCACGACCTTTGGGTTGCCGGGCAGGCACTTTACCCAATTGGCTAGCCTGGTCGGCAGGACCAGAAGTAAAAAGAATAAATGAGAAATAAAATTTAGGTTAGTGAATTTGGAATTGAATCCTTAATGGATCGGTGCCTCCGTAGCCAGGTGGGAAGGAGCAGCAGTGCGTAGCCCACGCTTCTTGATTAGACTGGGGTTCGAGCCCGTCACCACCAAATACGGAGGATGCGGAAAGGTCAGGGAATGACCACCACATATTCCCGGAGCAATATGGCCTTAGTTGCTAATGCTCCTAAAAACCAAATAACAACAACAACCTTAATGGATGCTGGCTGGTTGATGCATTTGTTCTCACATTATATTTCTTTTATTGAAAGTTGTTAAAGCTACACTAGTTCCATGGATTGGTCAAGAGTTGTAAAACTTAATATACAGATCAGACATAAATAACGGTAATTTTTTTTTCAAAGGCTGTTGAAGCCATATTCTTTTTTAATTACATGGTTTGGGTGAGTGAATTGGGAAGCCACAAGAAACGTATGAATACCATAACCAGAAAAAAGGAAAGTAAATGAAGATACCCCCCCCTCTTGGGAGACAGTTGAAACCTGTATCTCTCTAGCAGCTCAGGAGGACTGGGGAGGCTATTTAATTGGAATTTATCCTAAAAACATCTACACACTTCTAATGACTGAAAACGTGGTAATGATTTGACTTTACCTTGTAAAGTAATATCATCATCATCATCATCAGCCATTTTCAATCCACTGCAGGATGAAGGCCTCTCCAGCAGCTTTCCAGCTCCTTCTGTTTTGAGCACTGGACATCCATTTACTACCCACAAACTCATGAATTTCATCTATCCATCTCCACCTTTGTCTTCCAGGTTTTCTTCTAGCTCCTCTTGGATACCATTCTGTTATTTTCTTAGTCCATCTGTCATCATGTCTTCGAGCTATGTGTCCTGCCCAAGACCATTTTAGTTCTTTAGTTTTGATAAGAATGTCCTTTACTTGAGTTTGTTGCCTAATCCATGTGTTTCTCTTCTTATCTAACAGTCTGATTCCCAATATGATTCGTTCCATTCTTCGCTGTGTAGTTCTCAGCTTCTCTTCCATTCTTTTGGCGAGTGCCCAAGTTTCACTTCCATAAGTCATGGTGGGGAGTATACATTGGTTCATTATTTTACGTTTCAGACAAACTGGGATATTGCTCCTCAGTATGTGATTATATTTCCTGAATGCTATCCATCCAAAATTTATTCTTCTCTTGACTTCCAGCCATTTATCATTATTACAGCTAATAACTTGTCCCAGATAAGTATATGACTCCACCTTTTCAATTACTGCTTCTTCAATCATTATTTCCCTTTCTGTGGCATACTTGTTCATCATTACTTTTGTTTTAGCCATATTCATCTTTAGTCCAAAATCCTTACTAGCTGTGCATAACTGATTAAGATTTTCCTCTATTTCTTTGGGATCATGGCTTATGACCACAATCTCATCTGCAAATCGTAAATGGTTTAGGTACTCTCCGTTCACATTGACTCCTTTCTGCGACCAGTCTAATTTTCTGAAAGCTTCCTCAAGGGCAGCAGTAAACAGCTTCGGAGATATTGTGTCTCCTTGTCGAACTCCTTTCTCAATTTTAAATTTCCTACTATCTTTGTCTAGTCTAATAAAGGAGGTAGCACTCTCGTATATTTTCTTCAAAATCATAATATATGGGGTATCAATGCCTTGTCTTTCCAGTGCCCGAAACATTGCCTTATGCTGTACGGAGTCAAATGCCTTTTCATAATCCACAAATGCCAGGCATAATGGTGTTTTATATTCATTTGCTTTCTCCATTAGCTGTGATATTACGTGAAGGTGATCCATAGTTGAGAATCCTGTCCTAAAGCCAGCTTGCTCTTTCGGTTGATTCTCATCAAGTACTCTTTCTAATCTGTTAGTAATGACCCTTGTGAACAACTTGTAGATGTGGGATAACAAGCTAATTGGTCTATAATTTCCAATTTCTGATTTATCTCCTTTCTTATGCAGCAAAACTATGATTGCATTATTCCACTGCTTAGGCGTCACACCTTTTCTAATGCATTTTGTGAAGAGTCTTGCCAGTTTTTGTGTTATGTCTCTTCCTCCCAATTTTAACAACTCTACAGTAACTTCATCTTCCCCCGGGGCTTTCTGATTCTTCATTTTCTTCAATGCATGTTCTACCTCATCAGGAAGAATATTGGGTATGTCGTATGTGTTGCTACTTTGCCATCCATCTTCCCCACTGCTGGCATCATTCCCCTGCTCCTTGTATAATTCTCTATAGTAGTCTTCTGCGATTTGAATTATGCCTTCTCTGCTGTTTATAAGTACACCATCGCTATTCTTCGGTTTCAGTATCATTTGTCTTTCTGTATTACTGCTCATGGCTGCTGATTTAAATCCTTTGTTTTCCCTTAATGCTTGTTCTACTTTTCTTGTGTTAAATCTTCTTATGTCCTCTCTGAGTCTCTTTCTAATGGCTTTGCATAACTCAGTATACTCAATTTTCTCCCTGTCAGTGTTTTTCTTGCTTTTCATTTGTCGTCTTCGGTTCATCATGACAAGTGTTTCTTGACTAATTTTTTCTTCTTTGGATTTCTTTTTCCCTATAGGTTTCTTGGGCTTTATCACTTTCAAAAAGTTGTAATATTCCTCGTCGATATCTTGGTCCTCAGCAGTCTGCAGAAGCTCATACTTGTTATTAAGTTCCAGTACTCTTTTTCTCCTCTTCTGTTATCTCAAAGACTTTATTTACTCAAAGATATTATTTACTCGAGTCAGTTTTTTCCTTTCCTTTCCTACATCTATATCAAGTGTACATCTTACCATTCTGTGATCACTTCCAACATTTACCTTATTCAGGACGGTAACATCATTCACAATATATCTTCTGTTAGTGAGGATGAAGTCGATTTCATTAGTAGTTAATCTATTTGGACTCTTCCATGTCCACTTTCTGTTCACCCTTTTCTTGAAAAAAGTGTTCATTACTGACAGTCCTTGAGATTCTGCAAATTCCACAAGTCTTTCACCTCTTTCTTTCACCAATTCCAAAATTTCCTATAGTTCCCCTTTCTGCGCTGTTTTGTCTTTTTCAAACCTTAGCATTGAAGTCCCCCATAATAATAGTGTAGTGGGTTTTCTGCTCATCTAGAAGACTCTCAATTTCAGTGTACATTTCTTCAACCTCTTCATCATCATGGCTCGATGTTGGTGCATAAATCGTTATAATCTTTAGCTTGTACCTCTTAGAAATCTTGAGTATTAGTCTTGACACCCTTGGTGATGTACTTTTGAATTCCAAAATGTTGTTTTTAAGATCTTTATGGACAAGAAACCCAACTCCACCTTCACTCCTTTCACTGTTTCCATTGGTGTACAGCAGATTTCCACTTGATAAACTTATAAGTGATTCATTTCTTCTTCTTGTTTCAGCCAAACCGATGATATTCCAATTCACATTTTCTAATTCCTTTTCCAGTTCTAATATCCTGTCTTCACCGATGAGTGTTCTTATGTTATAACAGGCCAAGTTCAGTTTCCGTGCATGGCAGCCTGGTCGTACCCAGAGATTCTTAGCACCCTCTGCTTCCACTCTTATCCTCTCGCTGCCGTAAGAGGGAGAGTGAAAGCTGCTGGGGACTGAGGGCCATTTGTTTCGTTGTGCTTTCATATTGCTGGAGGGTTTGGTCTTTTCCTCTTCACGCTGACCAGGCGTCTTGAAGAGAACCACTCTACACGTTCTTTGCCACCTAAGTGACGTAACAAGGCTTACCATCGAGAAGGTGTGCATGAGTGGATTTTAGGGAGGCAGGCCAACCGGACTTCTCCTAAATCTTCTGTAATAGAGAGATAGTGGATCCATCAGTGTTTTAGGCTGAGTGTCTGATAACACACAGGATACCTGTTCCCCTCTAAGCCCCTAATGCCCAAATATCTTAAATATACTTAATTTATATACACTATAGAGATAACGAGAAATTTTAGGGAAAAGTTTAATGAAATTTGGAATGACTTGAAAATTTTTCTAAAAGACTAAAATATAAAATTTCACAAAAATTCATCTAATGGGTGTAGTTGCAACATGTGGGCTAACATTCATGTGGAAGTGAATAGGCATTTATGCATTTTTAACCCACCTAAAAATATTAATCTTCTTTATATACTTTCTTTACATTTTGTGGCATTCTCAACAAGTGTTTTCTTACTACAGAACCTACAAACCAATACATGCTGCTAGAGTATACATTCAATATTCAGTGGCTTGACCAGTGGTGAGCTGTGAATATTTTAACAATGGGCTTGCAAATTTTGCCTACTTTTTGATGTGAAACATCCTTGGGGGTACCTACCAAGTAAATCGGTAGGTACCCCAAATGATTTACTCAGTACCTGCTGAGTAAATCATCCGTGATGTCTGCCAGAGGCGCTTCTCAAAAAGTGATGAGTTTTTTTAGCTTACAGTTACTGTTTTTTGTGATTTCCAGTGTAATTCACACAAGACATGAGCATGTGTGAATTACACAAGACAAGTGTTATGCACCTTTTGTTGTTTTGTGAACAAGTGTAGAATTTTTGTTTTTGTGAAGTAAAGTTTTCTTTGGTACTACTCTTCAGAATAAACTGCCCTCATCAGCATTTTAAACTTGTTCAGGATCCAAATTTAATTTGGTTCTCTTTTGATTAAATATACTTCGAGGGTTTAGTGTCAAACAACATTAACTGCAAAATCATTTTGTAGTTGATGCTTTTGTAATTAACTAAAAAAAAGTCATTTGACATTTTCTTGGGTTACTGGAAATGTACTAAGCTAATTTGTAAAGTACTAGAGAGATACATTTCTATGACATGATATGCACTTTTATTTGTATAAAGTAAAACTAAAGTTATCGCAAAAAGAAAATGCAATTTTATAGTTAACATTGTTTGACACTAAACCCTCTACTTGCTCAAGGTTATACAGCAGTAATATCAATAGAAAGTATTTCACTGCTTGTGAGTAAATACCTAATTCCACAGGGAACTTCTTAAATTTGTTGATCAAAACCACGTGAATGAAAAAAAAAAAAAAAAGTGTACCTTGTACGCATGAAAGATGTTTTATTTTATGTGAAAACATCCTTGGCTTGGACAAGGTTAAAGGGTTTTAGGAACAAAACGAATTTGAATGCATTTAACATTTTAAAACATTTTTTTTTCCGACAATTTTATCAATTTGAGATTGCAATACGTGTTCAATAGGAAACATATCCAGAGCTTATTGCTTAGCTAATAAACTTAGCGAAATCCATTTGTAGAATAGTATGATGTCACAGTTAAGTTGATATGAACTTGATTGTGACTTCAACAATACAAATATTTCACTACTGCAGGAAGTGGCTCCGTAGCCAGGTGGGAAGGAGCAGCAGTGCATAGTACACGCTTCTTGATTAGACCGGGGTTCGAGCCCGTCACCACCAAATACGGAGGATGCGGAAAGGTCAAGGAACGACCACCGCATATCCCAGAGCAATATGGCCTTAGTTGCTAATACTCCTAACAACCAAATAACAAACTAACTGCAGGAAGTTGTATTGTTGCATTCTTAAACAATAACTCTGCATTTCATTTTAGAACCAAAGTTATAAACAATGTAACATTTTATGATCACACCTGCTACTTATACTCTACTGAATCAATGTTAGTGACTGATGTGGGAGAAGTGAGATGTAGCAGAAGCAGATAAGCTGGTTCAATGTCAGAGGCTAGATGGGAGTGACAAAAGCATTTTTGTCTTGCATTTTCATTTTCATTTGGTTTTACTTCATTCCAAAAATTTAGTAGGTGCTGCCAAAGGTGTTTTCATATTAAAAATAAAATTTGCTTTCTCACAAGTACAAGGTGCCTCCGTAGCCAGGTGGACAGGAGCAGTAGTGCGTAGCACACGCTTCTTGATTAGACCGGGGTTCGAGCCCGTGACCACCAAATACGGAGGATGCGGAAGGTCAGGGAATGACCATTACATATCCCCAGCCCAGATAAAGGGTGAGGGTTGGCGTCAGGAAGGGCATCCAGCCGCAAAAATTTCATGCCAAAACAATAAAAAACGCTGACCCCATATATAATGGGAAAAGGCGAGGACAAAAAAAACATACAGTTAAGTACAAAAATCCCTTTGTGCCTATTTCACTGTAAAAGTGGATAATATCGTAACTACGTTTGAAAAGGTGTCGTTCTAATAGAAGAGACGCAAAATAGTATGTCCAAAATGCACAAAAAGAATAAAGTGAGAGGGATCACATTTTTCATTAAAAAAAAAACATTATTTTTTTAATAAACATATTTAAAAAAAACATAAAAAACATAGTACAATATTATATCATTCTCTTGTGACATAAGCTACTGGAATGCAGGTTAGAGAGACCAAACAACTTTTATAGTATAATAATCATCTATGGAAGACAAATGGAATGGGCAGCAGATCAGAACATCAGTTCTAATTTTCTGAGATGAACCTGTAGGAATATATTCCTTGGCTGACTAGATGACTGCTTTCTGTATTAGCTTGTTCAAAATGTTTTTACAGTTATTCTGTTTAATTATTACTAAGGATTCATTGAGTCATCAAATAAAAGAACCACTAGTAATGAGTGATTATAATGTATTAATATGGAATATATTTAAAGAAATGAATATTGTCCAAAGGGTAAGTAAAAGATTTTTAATTTTCTGAAAGAGGATTGGTGTCCTTGGGCATTATTTGAGTTCTGAGTGACCATTTAGAAAATGTGACATCTCATCTACCAAAAACCTAACAAATGTTGAAGACAGTAATTTTAGAAGCTACTCAGCTATTTTATACCAATAAAGAATTATTAGTATAAAAAATAAAAGTATTTGACTAAAAGGGCCACGAACCACAACTTCTCTCCTGTCTTGACATATGTAAAGAATTCTCTAGGAAAGCATAGGAAAGAAAACACTTAGCCATATTGGCTTACAAGATGATAGTATTGAATGATAGGTGAGCATTTTTAGATTTTTAGGCATTTATTATTGTTTTTCTGTGAGTATAACTTGGTGTTTTATAAAAATTATAATTTAAAACTCATTAAAATTCTTTTGTGATATGTTATCGAGAATAATAATTTCCCTGTGTAGTTCATTTGTTGAAAGATGAAATACACAGGACACATAATAGCTAAAAATTGAAAAGAGGATATATGCCATGATGATAGATTAAATATCTCTCTTATTATTAGTATAGTATGCCAGATTCAATATCTTTATCTGCTCCCCATTTATTAAAGTATCATATAATTGATGACAAGTCTTATATTGTTAATTTAGTTAAAATGTATAAAATAGTTTTCTTTCTTAATCCTTATAAACTGATACAGTAGAACCTCGTAAATCTGGCTTCTTCGGGACCCAGCACATGCTGGGGTTTTGAAGATTTCAGTTTTTTCAAAGATTATGCATTGTCTAACTATTCAGAAATAATTCGTTGTTTTTATTAGATAATACAGTAGCTCTGATATTTATATCTCTGTGGAATGATAGTCACTAGCATTAAGCCAGAATGTTAACTTGTATGCTGTATTGGTCTAGAGGTTATATACTTGTCTAAGAAATAAAGTTTGCTGTTTGAATGCTATCTCTGGTATGGGCATTGTGATCAGCCAATATATTTTATCAGATATAAATAATGTGATTTGATTTCAGCAATTGAATTGCCTAAAACACTGAATACACACTACTGCACGTATTTAATTTTTAAGTATTATACTGTGAACTAGTATTGAATATCTCACAAAATGAATGATTTTATTGTTGCAAATGCATAGTAATAATAACCAACACTCTAGGAAATGTGTAAAACAGAAATAAATTGATGTTTGGAAGTTATTAATGGAACATAATTCATAAATTAGGAATCTGCAGGGTTTTTTCTTTTTAAGGCCAGCTAGCCTATTCCACTTTACCTTATATGACCAACAAATGTTGGATTTTTGAATGCCAGGTTTTTGAGGTCTACTGTATCTGTATATGAGTAAAATAAACAATTAAATATCTCTCTTATTATTATTATTATTATTGTTACTCTTATATTATTTCTCCCTGATTGGGGTATTCCACTCTGTGACGGAATACCCCAACCAGACATTACAACCACCCTGTGTACCAAGTACACAGGGTGGTTGTAATGTCTGGTGTTACTGTTGGTCGAGGAACTCTGACTATTCTACAGGTGTTCAGGATTTTGACTTTCTGGAGTTCCTTGTAGGTGTTCTCTGGGAGACCTATTGCTAGGCTGCTATGTAGGGTCTTTGGCACCATACTGGTGGTTGACATGATGATCGGGATGGCCGTTACTTCTTGCATATGGCACATCTCCTTGACCTCATGTCTCAGATTCGTGTACTTCCTAATTTTTTCCTCATGGGTTTTCTGGACATTGCTAGTGTTGGGCACCGCTATGTCAATCAGGTAGGTAGCCTTTTCCATCTTGTCCACAAGGGTTATGTCTGGTCTGTTGTGCGGGATGGTCTTATCTGTTATTATGGCGTGGTCCCAGTTCAGCTTGTGGGTTGGGGTATTTAGCACTGCCTGGGGTTCGTACTTGTAGTATAGTACACTTTCTTTGGTCAACTGATATTTCCTCGCTAGATTCTGATGTATTATCCTGGCTATCTGGTCGTGTCTGTGAGTGTACTCAGTCTGGGTGATCACCTTGCTCCCCGCGGTGATGTGTTGGATCATTTCTGAGGCCAGGTGGCATTGTCGACATGTGTCATCTGACATTCCAGGCTACTTTGTGATGTATTTTCTATAGTTTCTAGTTTTGATTACCTGGTCTTGGATGGTGAGCATGAATCCTTCGATCTTGGGGAAGAGTGTCCTGCTCGTGAGCCATGCATTGGAAGCAATTTTATCTATGTGATCTTGATGGAGATCATTGTAGTGTCTGCCATGGAGTGTCTTCTCTGCCCATCTTTCTAGCTTCGTTTGTATCTCCTGGTTGGGTGGGGACTCCTCACTTAGGTTGAGTTGGGTATACCGCTTGTCTATCTTCCTTATGTCCTGGTGGAGTGCTGCTGTGTGTTTATGGAAGTAATCCTTCAGGTTAACTATCACTGTCTTCTGTTGCTCAATGAGGTCTACAGGCCCCTTCCTCCTCCTTCTTCCTGAGCAATTGTCAGTATCTCCACGGCAGATTTCAGGTGGTGTTGGCAGCTCTTGGTGGTCATTGTCCTTGTCGTTCTCATGATATCCTCCAGCTCAGTGTTAGTCCAATCTATGATCCCAAAGGAGTATGTTAGCACTAGGACTGCATAGATGTTTATTTCTTTAACTGTGTTCCCTCCATTCAGTTTTGCTTTCAGCAGGCTTCTAAGTCTCTGATGGTATTTTTCGGTCGGGCAGGCTTTAATTTCCTTAGGCTGTAACTGCTGTAACTGCTGAGCCTGCATCATCCTCAAGTATTTGTAGGTCTCTCCCTCTGCCATAGCTTCGATCTCTTTACCACTCTGCAGCATTTCGGGTGACTAATTTTCCCTGACGCAATCTGTGGGTCTTGCATTTGTCTAGACCAAATTCCATCCTAATATCATTGCTGAATTCTTCGGTGATCTGGAGTAGTTGCTGAAGGTGCTTCTCGGTTCCCGCATAGAGCTTGATGTCATCCATGTACATCAGGTGGGTGAGGGTGTACTTCTTTTCAACAGGTTCTTCTTTTCTTCTTTGAGGTTAATATCCATACTTGCTACTGTTGAGCATCGTAGATAGTGGGTTAAGTGCTAGACAGAACCACAATGGGCTCAGGGCATCTCCCTGAAAGATTCCTCTCCTGATGGGGATTGGCCTGGTAATGTTCTTGACCTTAATGGTGGTACTCCATTTCGCCATCGTTTCTCCTAGGAAGTTTGTTACTATCAGATTGACTTTATAGATGTTCAGCGCCTCTATTAGCCAGCTATGAGGCATGGAGTCGAAGGCCTTGCGGTAATCGATGTAGGATGTGTACATGTTGTGGTGCTTCTTGTAGGCTTGCATCCTTTCTGCTGTTCAGCCATTATGTTCTGGCTCTCCAAGTGGTCTGATATCGTCCTGGTTATGCAGCTATTCAGGATCTTCTACATTGTTGGGAGGCAGGTGATGGGCGTATATTTTGCTGGGTTTCTTGTATCTTCATCTTTAGGCTTTAGATATGTGATTCCTTAAGTGAGAAACTTCAGGATTGTCTCTGGGTGCCTTATCATTCAGGTGAACTGCTCTGCCAGGTACTTGTGTGTGCAAGTGAGCTTCTTATACCAGTAGTTGTGGATGTTATCTATTCCTGGAGTTTGCCAGTTGTTAGAGCTCTTGATCATCTGTTTTACTTCTTCTTCCCGAATCTCCCATCCTCTCATTTCTTGTACATCGGCGCCTCCATAGCCAGGTGGGCAGGAGCGGCAGTGCGTAGCACACGCTTCTTGATTAGACCGTGGTTCGAGCCCGTGACCACCAAATACGGAGGATGCGGAAAGGTCAAGGAATGACCACCGGATATCCCCGGAGCAATATGGCCTTAGTTCCTAATGCTCCTAAAAACCAAACAACAACAACAACAACTCTTGTACATCCTTCGTTTTCTTGCATTCTAGTTCTGTCCAGGTGGCTCAGCTGTTATGTCTTACTTCCCTGCTCCATATGTTCCCCCAGAACTCCTCAATCATCTTCTCGAGTGGTCCAATCCCTTCTTATCCGAGATTCCTGTAGAAGCCTCTTTGGTCCTCATCGAAGATTCGGTTGTTTATTTTCCTCTGGGAGCTCTCTTTGTATCGGCGTAGTCTCTTGCTGAGTGCAAGGAGGTTCTGCTTCAATGTGTCCACGTACTCCCCTATTCTCTGATATTTTGTCTCATGTTTGCTGTGGACGCTGTCTCTCTTGAGGATGCTCTTCACTTTTCCAATTAATTTCTTACTCCTATTGCCCCGTGGATGGTCCTTCAATTGGCCTATCTTGACTCTTAATTCTTCTATCTTCTGCTGAAGTCTTCTTTCCCAAGCTGGTGGTTCCTTCTGTTTTTGGTTCTTCTGCTGCTGGTTTCTCGCTTCTCTTCCGTTAATTCTCATGGCTGCTACTGCAGCACAATACACGGCTGTGTGGATGGCCTCCAGTGTTGCACCATCGCTGTTGAAGTAATGCAGTATTTCGTGCCGATTCAGGTGGTCTGTGACTCTCCACAAGGTTCTATTCGGCCTCTGCTTCGGTATCACGTGAGTCTTTGTGGTGTCCATTCCTTCAAATTAGGGCATTCTTCCACTCGTTCTCTATTCTGGATATCATGACCTCGTCTGTTTCCACTTCAGCTGCTGTGGGTTGTATTTCCTCTTGCTCTTCTTCCTCTGGTTCTATATTCTTTATCCTTTGTAGTTGATTGCTCACGTCCTGTTTGATTTCTTCCAAGATTGCAGGAGCTATCAGGTTCTTCATGACGATGGTCCTTCTCTGGTCCGCTATTTGCTGTTCGGTGACCTGAATCGTTCCAGCCACTTGTTATGAAATCTCGCCCTATAAGTTGTCATATCGGTCTTCAGCTTTGTTATTTTGTAGTATGCTTGCACGATGTACGTATTCATTTCGATGCTCCACTTCATTATTATTATTATTCTGTCACAAATTTAGTGGAGAATGTTTTTGTTAAATAGATTTACACCCCTGCTTACACCTGTAATTACTACAAAAAAAAAATAATAATAACAATGCATAGTGTGTTGAATTGGTTAGATCCAATTCATCACAGTGCTTTGTGTTGTTTCCGGGGCCTTTCGTACCTCGCCTGTGTATAGTCCATACATAGAGATCCATGAACTCCCACTCAGTCTTTGTAGACAAGTCCTTCTTCTGAATTACGCTGCGAAAGCTCAAAGCCTTCCTGGACATCCAACATGGCAATATCTGTATAAACCGAAATGGGAAACCTTATATGCGAACAAACCTAACATGCAAACCTGCAGGCATCCGACTAAAAGAAATGCTCTCACAATTGAATTTAAGTATGAATAAAATCTACCAAGATACCCCCCCATATCCCTTCCACCGTGGGAAATCAGTTCAGTTGACTGTGACATGGTCCTCATAAAATGGAAACAGAACAATATCCCAAATCAACATAAAACAGCTACATTCCTTTTATGTAATGCAATTCTCTGACTATTCTCATCTGTACACTGATGGATCCAAGATGGATGCACACGTTGGTGCTGCAGTCGTATTGCCAAACAGCATAATTTCACAGTCTCTTCCAATAGAGTGCAGTATCTTTAGTGCTGAATTGTCTGCAATAAGTCGCACCCTAGATTACATTGCCAAAACTTCCCTCGTAAAAAGTATCATTTTCACAGACTCATTAAGTGCAATATATGCTTTACAGACAGGCGCCCCCGTAGCCAGGTGGGAAGGAGCAGCAGTGCGTAGCACACGCTTCTTGATTAGACCAGGGTTCGAGCCCGTCACCACCAAATATGGAGGATGTGGAAATGTCAGGGAATGACCACTGCATATCCCGGAGCAATATGGCCTTAGTTGCTAATGCTCCTAAAACCAAATAACAATAACAAGCTTTACAGACAGAAGATCATCCATCTCATCCGTATGTAAGAAAAATTCTTTCCTTCTTATCACACCTTAGGAAAAAAAACAGAGTCAGATTCACTTGGATTTTGGACATTCTGGAATACTCGGCAATGAACGTGCAGATGATGCTGCAAAACATCTGTCAAACGAAAACTCTCACTTGCATAAAATTCCGCTCAATGACTTTAAAAACGTCAATTGAAAAGCCTCTGAAAATATATGGATGCAGACCTGGAAATCTCAAACAAACAATAAATTATACCAAATCAAACAGCAGCAGAAATCCTGGAAATCGAGTTTTCAGTCAAACAGACACGAAGAGGTTATTCTCACCTGGCTTCGCATCGGCCACACACATTTAACACACTCTTACCTTCTAACAAAAGACGATCCTTCACAATGTCCTCAGTGTCTGACCACACTAACAGTGAAGCACATCATCATAGAATGTCCATGATACCAAATTGCCCACCAATCTTTCAAATGGCGCTCAAATGAGCCATTAAGCCTTGAGCTCATTATGGGAGAAAATCAAACGTCAGTGAACTCTTTTCATACCTCAGTTTAATAAACTTAACCAATCATATCTAATATGTCAAATCAGTAACAGTATAACAGGAAATAACAAAACTTGAACAGGCACAATATAGTCAAAGCTGCTCTTGCACCATTAAACCCCAAACAACAACAAATAACAATGCATAGTAATCTACTTAATAAATTTATAATCAGAAATATTTAATGTTATATAAAATAATTGTATTATAAATTTTTATAATATATGTAAGGAACTATGATTAGTTATCTCGTTATCTACCATGCTAAAGGGGGACATAATGAATTATTATTAATTTTTTCTCACCTCTAGTGGAGAGAATGGTGCAGTTCTACATTATGGTCATGCTGGAGCTCCAAATGACAGAACAGTTCTTGATGGTGACATGTGGTAAGTATTTCACCAAAATAATATTGTATTGGTGTTTTGTGGAATACACAGTAAGAAGAAATCAGTGAGCATGGAACATATGAATTGTTGCTTGGGAATGAGACAGAACAGGCGAATTATATGAATAAGGACTGATGAAATCGAAAATACAGTAAAGTCTTTAAATTCCAGAGAAATGCTGGGTTTAAAATCTTATTTACATTTGTAAGAAGTAGTGTTTGTAGTTAAAATGTAAATCATAGTTCAGTTTGTTAAATATGAACGAAATATAGCAAATTCTATATTTCGTTCATGTAAATGCTATCATTTAATGTGTCAATTTTAAACATATGCCTAGTAGTGTCAGAGAGAGAATATTAGTGATTGTTCTTTGGAGAAAAAATATAATCACTTTTGATGATAAAAAATTAACCATTCTTCTTAAGGAATAATTATAATGAGGTATGTGCAACTTTTATTAATTTACAAAACACTTTATTTTAATAATATACTGTGGAGAAATTGAATCAAACTAAATTTCATTTTTGCTGTAGTTATAACCATAGCAGAGAGAAAAAATAAACAAGTGGTCAAGGTCATTCGCTGGGCCTTTTCTTCCATATCATTATGGAGTGGGAAGCCAAGTGAGTGACTTTGCATTACCTGTTGGTTTTCTCCCTACTTTAGTCATACACCTGAAAAGCTGTATTACTGGTTATAATGGCATAAAAAATTCTTGGTTGTGTGGAATTAAGTATATTGTTTGCATTCATCAAGTAAGTCGCTGTTTTTGGATGAGGTTAACCATATACAGTAAGCACTGGTTATTAAAATCAGCTGCTCAATGGAATCAAATTTCGAAGAACAGATCCAAATCAATAAAATGCACTACACTTTCATCATTTACTAAAATCACATTTTCGGTTATAAGAATCAATTTTGAATGCCTCCGTGATATTTTTCTAAAGCACATTTCTGGAGGTCACATTTATAGAGGTTACAACCATAAAACAATAAAAACAGTTTGCAGTTTCTGGTTTATTGGGCTTTTCTGTTAGTGCAATAAACGAATAAACGGGTAGTAAACTCGATCTTATTCATTTACGATAATACCAATAGCTGGAATTCTGTGTTTTAATGTTATTATGGTGAAATGTGTTTCCCCTTTGCTGAAATCTGCTCTTCATTTCTATATCTAAACTTCGTCTCACTTGCTTGTGTCATGTTAGTTCCAATTTATGTGTGCCATGTGCTTGTTATTGATTGACGCTTATCTTTTTTACCATGTTTTAAATTTTACTACCAAAAAAAATGTCAGTGAACAGAAAGAGTGTGAATTTAAGTGTAAAAGTTACTAAACGTACAATAAATTAAACTCAGGCAATATGTTTCAAAGGGAAGCGACAGTAAAATTAGGAGTGCCTCAGTTATCTTTATCAAAATTGTTAAAATCACGTCATACATTAAACACTAATGTGATTAATGAAACCAGAAAAAGGAAGCGTGAAGGGAAATGCCAAACAGTAGATGAAGCACTGTTCGTTTGGTTCAAACAGGCCAGCTCATTTAATGCACCAATCAATCGTAGCATTCTTCTTTTAAAAGCTAATGATTTTGCTGAAAAACTACACAAAGAGTTTAAGGCAACGGACAGATGGCTGACAAGATGGAAGGAGAGGCATGATATTGTTTCCAAAAAACTTCATGGAGAAAAACAGGATTCCGATGGTTCTGCAGCTGACACCTAGTTGAAAACCTCTTGGCAAATTGTGTTAAGCACTTATAATCCTGAAGACGTTTTTAATACAGATGAAACAGGGTTGTACTACAATACGGGAACAGTCAAGATGAAGCCATTAGTTATTGGCAAGAGTAAATTGCCTAGATGTTTTAAAGGAGTAAAACAGCTGCCTGTTGAATATGCCAATAATACCAATGCTTGGATGACAACTTCTTTATTTGAAGATTATCTTCTCAAATGGGATTTGAAATTGGATAAGAAAAACAAAAAAATTGCATTGGTTTTGGACAACTGCCCAGCTCATCCAAAGTTGACTTTCAAAAACATTGAATTAGTTTTTCTACCTTCAAATACCACATCACTGATTCTACCTCTCAACCAGGGAATAATAAAAACCTTTAAAAATAATAAATAATAAAAACCTAATAGATTGGATATGAGGTGAAGAATTATCCGGTCTATAGATAAAGGTTTGGGAACATCTGATATCGCAAAACAGATAACTGTTCTAGATACACTTCATATGACAATGAGTGCCTGGAATGAAGTTTCCAGTGCCTCCGTAGCCAGGTAGGCAGGAGCAGCAGTGTGTAGCACACGCTTCTTGATTAGACCGGGGTTCAAGCCCGTGACCACCAAATACGGAGGATGCGGAAAGGTCAGGGAATGACCACCGCATATCCCCAGAGCAATATGGCCTTAATCACTAATGCTCCTAAAAACCAAATAACAAACAAACAATGAAGTTTCCGAAACCTGCATTAGCAACTGTTTCAAAAAAATGTGGATTAATTATTCATGATGGGCAACTAAGTCACGATACTGATCGTGTTGAAAAGCCTGAAGATGTGGATGAACAGGAGTTTAATGATTGGGTGGACATAGATGGTGATCTTCAAGTTACTATAGCTTTAACAGATGAAGAAATTGCCCAGTGTGTTACTGATAATTTTGCCGAGGAGGAAGAAAATGATGAACCAGAACGAATTCCAGTTACAAAACATCAAACTCGTGAAGCTACAGCCATCCTGAGGAGAGCGTAGGAAGAAACTGGTGCAAGTGATCGTGAATATAGACAGTTACACAATATTGAAAAATCTATAAATAGACTGTAGCGATAATTTAAAGCAGTCTAAAATACACCAATGAGCCAAAACATTATGACCAGCGAGTCTTTATGCAAATCAAAGCAACTGCAGGTGAACTATGGCACGGGACGGGACACGGTTTAAAAAACACCTGATACTGAGCTCCATTAATCAGTGTTACTCTTATTCTTCAGATGGGAAAGGCAGCGGACTTAAGCGAGTTTGACAAAGGCCAAATTGTGATGGCTAGACAACTGGGTCAGAGCATATTGAAATGGCACGGCTGGTGGGATGCTCACAGTCAGCCGTGGTTAGTACCTACCGAAAGTGGTCCGAGGAGAGGAAACCCACGAACTGCCGGCAAGGTGTTGGACGACCACAGCTCATCGATGCTCAAGGTGAGCAAAGGCTCTCCCGGATGGTACATGGCAACAGAAGGGCAACTGTAGCACAACTCGCCGGTAATTGGAAAGCTGGTGATGGGAGTAATGTGTCACAACACACAGTACATCGAATCCTACTGAAAATAGGGCTGTGTAGCCGCAGGCTGCTCCTAGTGCCCATGCTAACCACAGTTCACCAGCAACAGTGCCTACAATGGGCGTGCGAGCATCGAAACTGGACCTTGAGTGATTGGAAGAAGGTCGTCTGGTCCGATGAATCAAATTTCCTGTTGTAACGTGTGGACGGCTGGGTACATGTGCGTCGTTTTCCTGGGGAAGTGATGGCACCTGGATGCACCATGGGATGAAAACAAGCCAGTGGCAGCAGTGTCATGCTTTGGGCGATGTTCTGCTGGGATACCCTGGGTCCAGTCAGCCATGTGCCGGGCACTCTGACGTTGACCACCTAAATATCATTGCTGACCAGGTACACCCTTTCGTGGCAGTGGGCATCCTCTCTGGCGGTGCTATCTTTCAGCAGGATAATGCACCATACCACACCGCCCAGATTGAGGCACCTCCATAGCCAGGTGGGAAGGAGCAGCAGTGCGTAGCACACGTTTCTTGATTAGATCGGGGTTCGAGCCTGTCACCACCAAATACGGAGGATGCGGAAAGGTCAGGGAATGACCACCGCATATCCCGGAGCAATATGGCCTTAGTTGCTAATGCTCCTAAAAACCAAACAAACAACAACAACAACCGCCCAGATTGTTCGAGACTGGTTCGCGGAACATGAGGAAGAGTTCCGGGTATTACCGGAAGAATTACTTAACAAGTACAGGTCACTGTTGAACAAAAGCCGAGAATTAGGGTTGAATTTGAAAGTGTCTGCAATTCTGCCCAGACACGATAGGAGGGAGTATATGATGAGAGCCTTGTCGATCAATTCGGCCCTGGAAAGATTGTGCAAGGCTCAAGGGGTAGAATTTTTTTCAGCCTGGACTGTACTTGTTAACAGGAGAGATTGCTTCTACAGGGATGGGATACACTTAAATAGAAAGGGTGCAAGAATATTTGCTGATGCTATCGAGGCAGTGTTAGGTGGGTCGGAAAACTGCTAGCTTGGGGGGAGACAAAGACCAATAGATTGACAGTAGCCACTGGCAGAGGTGAAAGAGATTTTTGCACTGCTTCTATTAGAATGAGCAGAAGCCTGAAAAACAAGATGCATGGTATTTCAGAGACTGCTGGGAGCCATTGCGGTACAAGTAAACACATGGGTTGTGTTAGGGTAGCTAAGAATAGAAACAGGTGCAGGTATACTTGCGTGTACACCAATGCTAGGAGTTTAGTAAATAAATTTGATGAATTTGAGGTATTGCTCAAAACATCGAAGGCAGATATTGTTGGGATATCAGAGACGTGGTGTCACACAGATATAAGGGATGCGGAACTGCAATTTGGGGAGTACAACGTCTACAGAAAGGATAGACAGGATAGGAAGGGGGGAGGTGTTATGCTATTAGTTAAGAAACACATAAAAACCAAGGAAGTGAAGCCAGTCGACATCGCTGGACAGTGCAGTGTGGAGTCAGTTTGGTGTGACATAAACATTGGGAGATCAAAATTGAGAGTAGGAGTGTGCTATAGGCCTAATGACTCTGATGAGTATAATAAGGAACTGTACAGGGAAATAGAGTGGGCCAGTAAATCAGAGTGTCTTATAATGGGAGATTTTAATTTCCCAGATATTGACTGGATTTTGGGGGCTGGTTACTCACACACTAGCAGGGCTTTTGTGGATTTATTGGATGATTGTTTTCTACATCAGCATGTTCGGGAGGCAACTAGAGGGAGTAATACTCTTGATTTGATTATCAGCAGTGATTCTTCATGCATTAAGAATCTGCAGATAAATGAACCACTAGGTGGCAGTGATCACAGTGTGCTGAAGTGGGATTTACTCAAAGAGGAAACTACCATTAGGGGTAAAGGGAAGGGTTATTGCTTCCGTAAAGGCGACTACGATGGACTGAGACAGTATTTAAATTCTATACAGTGGGACCAACTGATGATGTTACCAACAGCAAATTCAAAATGGGAAGCATTTCAAAGAACTTATCTTGGAAGCTACTAGGCTTTACATACCAACTAAGAAATATTGTTCAAGGTTTAGGCCAAAATGGATGTCAGATGAACTAATGAGGCATATGGCAGAGAAGAAAAATGCATGGGATACATACAAATTAACACATGACACAGAAGCCTATGATAGATACAAGTTGATATGCAACCAAGTTACAAAGGAGGTTAGGCAGGCGAAGGCAGATTACGAGAAATCCTTGGCAAGGGATGCAAAGAAAAACAGCAAAGAGTTCTTTACTTATGTAAACTCTAGAAGGAAGGGGATGAATCAGATTGGTCCACTTGATATTGATGGGTCAAGTGTTGATGATCCTGCTCAGGTAGCTAACAAACTAAATGAATATTTTGCATCGACATTCACACATGAGGAGTTATTCAGCGAGGGGAATGCCAGAGGTGTATTCAACTCTAGCAGTAAGCTACAGAATCTTGAAATAACTGGGAGTAAAGTGGAGGAGAAACTGTTGAAGATAAACACAAGAAAGGCACCCGGGGTGGATGGGATCTATCCAGTTATATTAAAGGAGGCAGCAAAGGAAGTAAGCAAACCCTTAGCCATAATTATGAGAGCTTCCTTGGACTCAGGGGAGGTACCCATAGACTGGAAATGTGCAAATGTGACCCCAATTCACAAAGGAGGATCAAAGGCTGACACAAGTAATTATAGACCTGTGAGCTTAACTTCTGTTCCAGGAAAATTAATGGAGGCACTGGTTAAAGAAGCACTGCAGGATCATTTAGACAAGACTTCAGTTATAGCTCAGACACAGCATGGTTTTGTTAAGGGGAAGTCTTGCCTGACCAACTTGATTGAATACTATGATGCAGTCACAAAAGAACTGGATGCAGGGAATAACTTTGATATTATATACTTGGATCTTAGAAAGGCTTTTGATACTGTTGCACATGGAAGACTGCTACACAAATTGGAGCAGTGTGACATTGGAGGCAAATTGCTGCTATGGATAAAGGGGTGGTTGAGGGGGAGAAGACAGAGAGTGGTAATCAATGGACACTGCTCATCGTGGACTGATGTTATTAGTGGAATCCCTCAGGGCTCAGTGTTGGGTCCATTATTGTTTTCTGTATTTATAAATGATATTGATGATGGTATATCGGGCTTAATGTCCAAGTTTGCAGACAATACAAAGGTTGGCAGGGTTGTCAAGGACACTACTGACACTATGCTGCTGCAACAGGATCTGGAAAGGTTGAGCAGATGGGCTGAGAGGTGGCAAATGAAGTTTAACATTGACAAATGTAAAGTACTACACATGGGAAACAGCAACCCCAGAGCAACGTATCAACTTTGTGGTACAACACTGACAGTGGTAGAGAATGAAAGGGACTTGGGGGTGGTTGTGCAGGCAGATATGAAGTTCTCTGAGCAGTGCAGACGGGCTGCAAGAGTAGCTCATGGAGTATTGTCAATGATATACAGGAATTTTTCCAGCAGGGATAAGGTGGTGTTTATTCCATTGTATAAGGCGATGGTCAGGCCACACCTAGAGTACTGTATACAGGTCTGGAGGCCTCATTTCAAGAAGGATGTAGAGCTGCTGGAACGAGTACAGAGAAGGGCAACAAGATTAGTGAATGGAACAAAGGGGTGCTCTTATGAAGAAAGGCTTAAGTTTTGCAAATTACAGTGTCTGGAGACTAGGCACCAGCGAGGTGATCTGATAGAGGTGTATAAAGCCTTGAATGGTTTAAGCATGCTCAATGCTGATGGGATTCTTCCTCTAGTTCAGAAAAATCACCTGAGAGGGCATAAATTCAAATTGAGGAAAGACAGATGTAGGATAGACGTGCGGAAATTTGCCTTTAGCCAGCGGGTGGTTGGTTGGTGGAACAGACTTCCATCCCTTGTGGTGGAGGTTGATAGCCTAAATAAGTTTAAGGCTCAGCTGGACAGGTATTTTGAACGAACAGAGGGGTGAAGTGGAAGTGGTTTTTTTTTTTTTTTTTTTGGCTGATGCTGCATAAGCTTGCTTTCTTGCATCAAATGCCTCTACTAATGCTAATGCGCCTTGGCCTCCAAATTCCCCAGACATCAATCCCATCGAGCATCTGTGGTTTGTGTTGGAACAGCAACTTCGATCTGTGGCATCTGAACCACGGTCCGTGGTCTGTGGCATCTGAACCACGGACCTTACAGGAGTTAAAGGTACCAACACTTTACGTATCTGGTACCAACACTTTACGTGTTGGTACCAGATACCACAAGATACATTTAGAAATCTTGTAGCATCCATGCATTGCCAGGTATGAGGTGTTTTGGTTGCACGTGGATGACCAACATCATATTAGGCAGGTGGTCATAATGTTTTGGCTCATCAGTGTGACTATTTTAAATTATAATCATATTACAAAAGGTTATGTTTAATTAATATGTATATTAATTAAGCTATGTACGTAGTATAAATTTATTTTTATTGTGCTAACCTGTGGATAAATTTATTTTTATTTTGTTTGTAATGTAAAAATCGGAATTTTCTTCGGATTTTTATGTATAATTTAATGGCTAATAAACCTGTGGTAATAAAGTGTAAATTTGTGCTTTATATCTTTATTTTTTTTATTTTTATAGCCTATGGATAACATTTGTTGATTTTTGCTTATCATTAAGTGCCACTATAACCAGCACTTACTGTATTTATTCAAGCATGCATTTTTCCAGCTATACTCATACTGGGCATTTTCAGTCTGTCTTTGCAATCAGCTGTTCTTAATTAATATTAAACTTGTCACTAGCTCACGCAAGTGCTGTATGACCAGCTATATAGCTGTAATTCTCAAAAGCAGATCATGCTAAGTTATGAAGTTTACTGAATAAGAGATAATAAGAGAAATAAATAAAGATAAAAATAATACAAAAAGTAAAGATGATAATAATAATAATAATCTAACTAAATATCTAACTAAAGTTATTATCTATGCAGTTTAAATCCTGCTTGCTGCAAGAAACAGATTAAAGGGCAATAAAGAGAGAATTGGCACGCTATTTTCATGGATTCTTAAAGCAATCTTTGATATGAGTACTGGATTTCCTTCTTAATGTTTCCTGTTTGTAAAATATCGATTATATATATATACACCGATGAGCCAAAACAATATGACCAGCGAGTCATCGTGCAAATCAAAGAACTGCACATGTACTACAGCATGTGCGCTGGTCGGGACATGGTATAAAAAACACCTGATACTGAGCTCTGTTAATCAGTGTTACCCTTGTTCTTCAGATGGGAAAGGCAGCAGACTTAAGCAAGTTTTACAAAGGCCAAATTGTGATGGCCAGACAATTGTGTCAGAGCATATCTAAAATGGCGCAGCTGGTGGGGTGCTCACGGTCAGCCATGGTTAGTACCTACTGAAAGTGGTCCAAGGAGGGAAAACCCATGAACCGCCAGTGAGGTGTTGGACAACCACAGCTCATCGATGCTCGAGGTGAGTGAAAGCTCTTCCGGATGATGCATGGCAACAGAAGGGCGACTGTGGCACAACTCACCAATAATTGGAATGCCGGTGACAGGATTAATGTGTCACAACACACAGTACACCAAATCCTGCTGAAAATGGGGCTGTGTAGCCGCAGGCCACTCCGAGTGCCCATGCTAACCACGGTTCATTGGCGACAGTGCCTACAATGGGCACGCCAGCATCGAAACTGGACCTTGAGTGATTGGAAGAAGGCCATCTGGTCCGATGAATTGCGTTGCACCGTGTGGACGGCCAGTTATGTATGCATCATTTACCTGGGGAAGTGATGGCACCTGGATGCACTGTGGGACGAAAACAAGCCGATGATGGCGGTGTCATGCTTTGGGCGATGTTCTGCTGGGATACGCTGGATCCAGTCATCCACGTGCCAGGCATTCTGACGTCTACCACCTACCTAAACATCATTGCTGACCAGGTATACCCTTTCATAGCAACGGTCTTCCCCTCTGGCAGTGCCATCTTTCAGCAGGATAATGCACCGTTCCACGCTGCCCGGATTGTTCGAGACTGGTTCGCGGAACATGATGAAGACTTCCACGTATTGCCCTGGCCTCCAAATTCCCCAGACATCAATCCCATCGAGCATCTGTGGTTTATGTTGGAACAGCAACTCTGATCTGCAGCATCTCAACCTTACAGGAGTTAAAGGATCTGCTGGTTATGTGTTGGTATCAGATACCACAAGACAAATTTAGAAATCTTGTAGCATCCGTGCCTCCCCGGGTACAAGCTGTTTTGGCTGCACGTGGAGGACCAACATCATATTAGGTAGGTGGTCATAATGTTTTGGCTCATCAGTGTATATAAAATGTGCTGGATTTGAAAGAATGCTGGATTGTAAAGTGTCAGAGTTTACTGAACTAATAATGAACTTCAATAATAAAAATAATTAATTCAGTATTAGCTATGAACTTGAAGAAATTTTTTCTTGATATATAGTAACAGAACTTACCAATCCTCAATTCTTACCAGATTATGAGGATCGAGCATTTATAGGGTAAAACATGGAAGGCAACATAATTGATTATTTCACTATAGTAAAAGCTCAATTTCCAGAATGATTGGGTAATATAGGTTTTCAGGTTATCTGAAATTTGCATAGTACTGTATTGTATAAGTCTTAAAATATTCTGGTAGCAAATAAATTAATTACTTGATGTTGGCCAGTGCTACCCAACTTTTTACCTTTGGAAAAAGGTAAAAAGTTAGGTAGAAAAAAAAAAAAAAAAAAACCTATTATAAGTAATAATAGGTTTTTTTTTTTTTTTTTGCAGTGAATTCCTTTGAGTAAAAAGAAGAGAAAGAAAGAGAGAGATATTCTTTAATCTGGCTCTGCATCAAACTTATTGCAGTATTTGACTGTATACTGAGGTGTACACTTTCTCACACATGTATATAACTGAAAAGAGGATATGAAGTTGAGCCACTCTCTCTCTCTCCCGTTTAACAATAGATATTTTTGCTTTACGTAACTATTAGAAATTTAGACTTGAATAATATTTTCATCCCAAAATCAGATAAAATAGTTGTTTTGTTTTCTTCCTAATTAGTTGATTAGCTGTCAGCATTTTCCCAATTTTGGAAAGTAGTCCCTGACTGAATGTCCCTTGTAGTAACTTCAGGTGCTCTTTAATATTTTCTTTAACACTGTAGTCCAAATTCATTTCATTTCTGATAATCATGATGATTATCAGAAATCATTTCATTTCCACATGGTACTTAAAGCACCATGTGGAAATTTTTTAAAGGCATATAGTACCAAAATTTAACTTTTTTATTTTCATCATTGATTCCATGTGATTATGCTCACCAAAAATTATTTTATTGACACTTTGAGAAACAAATTAAATTCATTGATTTGGGACATGAAGTATGTATTAAATTATCTATTAAAACTAAACTAAATAGATTAGTCTTTGCAGCAATAAAGGATCTTTCATAGTTTCAGAGAGGTGAAAGGGATGGAAGATGGAAGTTGTAGAATAGATGTGTGGAAATTTGCCTTTAGCCAGCAGGTAGTTGACTGCTGGAACAAACTTCCGTCTGTTGTTGTGAAAGTTGATAGCTTAAATAAATTCAAGGAAGAACTGGACAAACTTTTGGAGCGAATGGATGAGTGAAATGTGAAGTTTTTTGCTAATGCTGCATAAGCTTTCTGCTTTCTTACATCATATGCCTCTACTATTGCTAATGCTAACAGATCCTTTATTGCTGCATCGTTAAATTTTGAGAAGTTTCCAATCAACCATCTAACAACTTACGTGTGTATTAAAAGAATAGCATGCAGACTGCCTATTTTCTCACATAATGACTGAAATAATATGGAATTGATAGGTCTTAAAATAATACTCATTGCAGCGACATGGCCACAAGTTTTACATTAAAGCAGAAAATGATACATGTGATTGAAAATTGGGAAAAGGAACGAGATTTATTGTTTTGAAAATGTTGTCAAGTAGCCCATTTAACTGTTGAGATATTTGCTTTTATGGAAGAGCTTGTCTTGATTTCTGCATTGAGTCTATGAGGCTTTAGTAGATATTGTTTTAATATGAGTAAGAAGTCCTGTATATTTTTTCATTGGTTTGCACTGTGAGTACAAACACCATAGCAGCACAACCAATCACTTTGTGTTTTTCCTTGAAAAGAAGAGAATTAATAAAATTAAAAATGTGTTTGCTAGTTGTACATTTCAATAAAGGATGATAGAAGGATATGTTTTCCTCCACTGTAATCATTCAAATATCTCACAAACATAAGTAAAATAACTATATTTGGAATATCCATAGACTAAGCTCACCTAATTGCAAAGCATAAAATGGACTGTTTCTTACTTAGCTTAAAATGGTGGATCAACATATTTGGTCATACTATATATTCATTGCAATTCTGGATTATTAGAAAAAGATATCAGTTCTTTCACCCTTTTGCCTAGTGTACAATGAACAATGGTTTTTTGCATACAGAGCAATCATTTTTTTTTGAAATTCTTCTAAACCTATCAGTTGTTCAAGTTACCTTATCTGCTTTAAGTTGAATTGACTTTTGGCAGATAGAATTAGACTGAGAACAATCATCATTAAACATTGGAATATATGCAAATACATATTTTGGCCATTTTAATCATTACTGTGTATAACAGAAATATTATTAGGAACACTGCATATTTGTTCGTTTGATTAGTTTTTCAGACATTAAACTTGGAAACTTGACTTCAGTCATTGAAAGTTATTTCAATAAATTTGTGTTGAAAACATGTCAAAGATGCTGTAATTCTCATGACATTCGATGAAAGTAAATTCTTTGAATGTGTAACATAACAGTTAAGTTTTGCTGTAAAATATTTACAGAATAGGCAGTTTTAGCTTTCATTAAAAATATCAAAAATCAATGTGCTGTCAAATTTATGGAATTATGAATTGCCAATCACAGGAACGATTTAACTGTAGGTATCAGCATTATCTTTTGTTATTTATCAAAAGAACATGCCAAGCAGAAAAAAAAATTCTAGATAGATCATTTTGAAAGCAGCAAAAAATTGTCAGATCAGTCACTTTTAACCAAGCCATGTGCCTCAAAAGAAAAAAGTGACCAGATATTGGAGAAAGTGCATCTGGATGTCTGCTGATGAAATGGCAAATGCTTATGGCTAATATATTGTGCATTTGGCTTGTGGGAAAATAGACAGAGAACCTTTTCATTGGCATTTTCTTGTTTGCTTGTAAGGTTCTTGAAAACATGAACCACTCTACAGTTGCAAGGTTTGTAAATGATTTTTTGTTATTATTTGCCAGACTGAAAATTGACCCATGACAAAAAAGTTTGCATTTTTGTTAGTGACTAGTCTGTACATAATGAAAGCATCTTATGCAGTGCATGTTTTCTATCCAAACCTAATCCACGTCACTTTTTAGCCCACCTTGCAGAAACAATTTGGGAAAATTTTGAAGAAGTTATTTCTTGTGTAAAAAAAGATTGTAAAAGCTCCTGCGTGAATAGTCATTTATAATGCATAGTTACATATGCAACATGGCCTCCTCTTCCATCAAAGCCTATTCTGATAAGGTGGGAAATGTAGTTACACGTAGCATTGTTTTATGCTAAAAATCTTGATTTTATGAAAAAAAAGTTTTTACTGCTTGATATTGGTGCTGCCAAGGCACTGCTTTCTGATTCTTTGGTTTAGAAAACATTTGATGTTTATTGAGACTTTTTGCTTAGTTACCTAATTCTGTAATGACTATTTTTATTTAAGCTTTGACTAAAGTGCGCATTTTCTAATTCTGTAATATAATCTGAAACACTGGGACTTTGAGGGGTGCGGTTGAAGAGATTGGGAAAGTTCAGTTAAAAATTTTCAACCATCCTGGAGATGTAGGAGAGAAAATAAGAATAAATATGATAGTGTTTTTTTTTTTTTTTTTTTGTTTTTTTTTTGTTTTTTTTTTTAAAGAACTCCAGGTTTTGTATTTTAAGTAAAATAAATGAATTTGTTAATGGGAATGAATAGGAACCTCCATTTTTAAGTAGAGGTGTTGAAGGATTGTATTTTTTAATTTAACCCAATCATCACTTCCATTGCTATGAAAGATTGTTACTGCTTTTAAAATGATTTTGGACAATGGATGCCACAGATTTATAGTGGATCACATTGAAAAATATATTGTTGTTTACTGTAACAAAATTTATTCCATGAGCCAGTTGTAAAATAATTCTTAATCTAAAATTTTTTATCAAACAGTTCTGTTTCTTTTAAGCACTGAATACAAAGAGATTGTAAATTGTAATAAACTGGTAATAAATGTAAAAAGAGTGTTATTGCATATAACAGCATTTTTATATGGGAAAAATATGCATGCATATTTTTCCCATTTTTAGTGGTCACCCATCCTGTGGGGCTCACTCTTTTTAAAAAGTTTGTCATGCCTTGTCGCAACTTAAAACTGATAAGGACCTGCTAATTTTACCCACTGAAACAGGTAGAGGGAGAGTAGCATTGGATCATTCTTCCTCTTGTAAGAAATTATTAAATTTGCTATAGGATTCATGTTTTTTTGATATTTGTTTAAAAAAAAGCCTACAAAACCAGACTGACTGTATAAAGTCATTCCTTGAATCCTCTTCTAAAAATTGCTGAAACAAAACTAATGTAAAAAAAAAACAAAAACACAACACCAGTAAATTTAAATTAAAAGGGTTTAGTGAAGTGATAATTTAATTAACTACACTGGAAGGAAACAACATGAAACATAATGTCAAATAGGCTTATGGCTGAAATCTAACTGTGAAAGCTATATGAAAACTAGTTTGCTACTTAATGCATTGATCTCATATTGTGAATGTACACCACTAAGAGTTTAGTATCAATTGAAGCAAGAAAGCAAAAAAAAAAAAAAAAACCTCCCAAAACAAATTGAAGTTTGTTTCAGGAATCGACCACCCACTGACTAAAGAAAAACTTGGATACATCTATTCTGCAACCATCCTTCCTCAATTTGTCTTGACGCATAATAGCCTTAGATGGATGCTACTGTGCCAATAAAATCAAAATCCTAATCCTGATCCTTCCTCAATTTGAATGTAGTCTGAGCAAGAGGAAGAATCCCATCAGCATTCAGCTTGCTCGATCCATTCAAAGACTCAAACACCTTAATCAGATCACCTCACAGGTATCTAGTCTTCAGACACTGCAATTTGCAAAATTGAAGCCTTTTATGGTAAAAGCACCCCTTTGTTCCCCTCACTCTCATTCTCCTTCTCTATACTCGTTCCAGCAGCTCTGCATCCTTCCTAAAAGGAGACCTCCAGACCTATATACAGTACTCAAGATGTGGCCTGACCATTGCCTTATGCAATGGGATAATCACATCCTTATCCCTGCTGGAAAAATTATTGCATATCTTTGACAAACCCTCTGAGCTGTTCTGGCCAGTCTATCTGCACTGCTCAGAGAACTTCATATTTGATTGCACAATACCCCCAGGTCTTTTTCATTTTCCACTAACCTAATTGTATTACCACATGGTATGTTACTCTGGAGTTACTGCTACCCATATGTAGTACTTTGAATTTGTCAAGGTTAAACTTCATTTGCCATTTCTCAGCCCATCTGCCTAATTTTTCTAGATCTTGTTGCAGTAGCATACCATCATTATTGTCATTGACCACCCTTCCAATCTTTACATCATCTGCAAATTTGGGCATTATACCTGATATGATTTCATCAATATCATTATCCTGTACAGCAGTCTTTCATGTACAACAGTATCAAAGGCTTTCCTAAAACCCAAGTATATGGCAAAATTATTTTTGCATCCAGTTCCTTTGTGACTGTATTGCAACATCCAATCAAATTGGTCAAACATTTCCCATAAGAAACCCATACTATGTCTGAAGTATAACTGCAGTCCTTTCTAGATGGTACTGCATTGCTTCTTTAACCAGTGACATTATTTTGCCTGGAATAGAAGTTAAGCTGACAGGTCTGTAATTAATTGTGTCACCCTTCGATTCCTCTTTGTGAATTGGGGATATTTTTTGCATATCTCCAGTCCACAGGGATTTCTCCTGAATCCAGTGATGCTCTCATGATTATGGCTAAGGGTTTGCTTACTTCCTTTGCTGCCTCCCTTAATATAATTGGATATATTCTAGCCACCCAAGGTGCCGTTTTTATGCTTAATTTCAACAATTTTTCTTCTACTTTCCTCTCAGTTATTACAAAATCATTTAGCTCCCTATTAAAATTTGATAAACTTTTAGCATCCACTTCCATAAAGAATTCCTTATGTGTGAATATAGATGTACAATACTTATTCAGTTTGCCAGCAACCTGATAGGTCATCAGCAGTGGAACCATCGATATCAAGTTGACCAATGTGATTCATCCTCTTCCTTCTAGTGTTTACATAAGTAAAAAAAGCGTGCTGTTTTTGTTTGCATTCTTTGCCAAAGATCTCATATTCTGCCTTGGCTTGCCTAGCCTATTTCGGAACTTGATTGCAGACTAGTTTATATCTACCATAGGCTTCTGTATCACCTGATGATTTATATGCATCCCATGCATTTTTCTTCTCTACCAGGTGTCTCATTAATTAATGTGACATCCATTTAAGTCTAATCCTTGAATGGTATTTCTTAGTTGGTATGAATATCCTAGTAGCTTCTATAATTATTTCCCCAAATGCTTCCCATTTGGAATTTGTTGTTGGTAACATCATTAGTTGGTCCCACTCTATAGAATTTAAAAACTCTCTGAGACCACTATAGTCTCCTTTACAAAAGTAAGAACCCTTCCCCCAGGTCTTTTTCATTTTCCACTAACCTAATTGTAGTACCACATGGTATGTTACTCTTGATGGCAGTTTCATCTTTAAGTAAATCCCACATCAATACACTTGATTATTTAGTGGTTCTTTTTATCTGCAGGTTCTTAATGCATGGAGAATCTCTGCTGATAACCAGATCAAGAGTATTGTTTACTCTTGTTGCCTCTCTAATATGTTGCTGTAGAAAAGCCATCCAAGAAATCTAGATGCAGCATATCTATTCAGTTTGTCAGCATGCTGAACAGGATCATCAACAGTTAAACCATTCATATCTATTGGACCAGTGTGATTCATCCTCTTCTTACTAGTGTTTATATAAGTAAAGAACTTTTTACTGCTTTTTTAAATTCTCTGCCAGAGACTTCTCGTAATCTGCCTTAGCTTGCCTAACTGCCTTAGTGACTTTATTGCAGACTAGTGTACATCTAGTGTAGGCATTTTTATCACCTGATAATATTTATGCATATCATACATTTTTCTTCTCTGCCACAAGTCTCATCAGTGTTGTTTAATGTCAGTTGTATAAAGTACTCCATCACAGTGAGTGATTATGGTGAGTGATTATGTAGTCACTCACTCACTCACTCACTCACTCACTCACTCCAGCCTTATGCAGGATTTGGGTTCAAAAAAGTGCAAGAGACTACAGAATTCTTAATGATGTTTTTATTCAAGACTGTAATTTGCTGATTTCAGGTGGAGGATTAGGGTTTTCCTTGTCTTGTGAGATATTCAGAGTTTTTCAGCCTATGAACACATATTTCTATAGAAAACTCCCAAAATAGCCAACAGTATCTATGTAATACATAAACAGAACACTTTTTCTTTCAAAAAGGTTTATTTGAAAAGAACGAAGTATGATTTTGTTATTTCATCAACTACATTAAATTCCCAACCATATTTTTATAACATGGTTGAGGATTTCTCTCTTTTTGGTTTGAAAGAACAAAGAAATTATTAAACAGTTTAGAGGTTTCTGTATATCTGTTGTATTTGTATATGTTGAAAGGATCAGAATAAATTTTGAATGAGTTTCTGTATTATATTTTGATTAATTTATGCTTATTTTTTATTTTAGTTTATTTGATATGGGATGCGAGTATTACTGTTATACATCTGATATAACTTGTTCCTATCCAGCCAACGGAAAATTTACACCTGATCAAAAATTAATATATGAAGCTGTTTTGAAGTCAAGTAGAGCTGTCATGAATGCAGTAAAACCAGGTCAGTTAAAAACTATGTTAATATTTTTAATTATAATGTAAATATTATTTTGTCACGGTCTTCAACTATTGTTCCTTCTGCTAGGTCAAGCCTGCAGTAAACTTGTCTCATTTACACACACACACACACACACACACACACACACACACACACACACACACACACACACACACACACACACACTCCACTTCCCAGACAAGAGTCATGAAAACGTGACAAACACTGGACCCTGACTACCACTTGCAAGGACTTCACTCAAGACAGCACAGACGGGACCGGAGTCTCATATACTCGGCAACTGCCTGATTGGACTGCAGAGGTCCGATCAGGCAGTTGCCAAGTGTTTCCCCCCTTTTTATTTTTTATTTTATTTATTTATTATTTTCTTTAAGGTCCTAGACCAGAGGTTCCCAAACTTTCTAGGTTCATGGCACCCTCACAGTAATTTTTTCACGGCTCCCCTAGGTCAAAAGAAATACCTAATGCAGTGGTTTTCGACCTTTTAATGTATACCTGTATAATAATTTTATTTTTTATATAGAGGTACTAAATAAAGATCAATTATAGATCACCACAAAATTAAAAAGATACGGTACAATGGATACCGTACACCTTTTTATAATGAAATAAATATATAAATTTCAAAAAAATAAAATAAAATTCCGCATATAATAAACTTGAAAACCACTGTCCTAGCCACTGAAATCTCAGGAAACTAGGTGGCAAGACCTGCCAGAGTAAATAATATCTAAACTACTGGGCACCTGGTCTGCCTCCACGGGGCTGAGTTTTCAATAATAGAAAACCAAATTCTACAGCCTTACCATTCAGGGATAAAACTATACATACGATACGCAGACAATATACTTATTATTGGAATAGAATCACAATTGACAATCTTTTTACTAAATTCAACTCAATACTTGATAGATTGAAATACACACTTGAAACAGAAGTTAATAAACAAATCAACTTTCTCAACCTTACTATATACAAAACAGGCACCAGAGTGGGAACCAAGATCTTTAGAAAAAAAACACACACAAGGAAATATTTACACTTTGCATCACACCACCCACTTAGCACAAAAAAAGCTGTTCTTTACAATCAAATCCATAACGCCATAAAATACAGCACTTCACATGATGACCTATCTACTGAGCTACAATACCTCACAAAAAAGTTCACGGCTAGGGACTACTCACCTCATTTAATTCAACACATTATTTCCATTGCAAAAAACAACATCAATAATCCAACTAAACATATCACAAAAGGAAACACCGTATCATCCTCCCCTGCCATAGTGGTCTTGCGGGACAATTCCGCCGAGTGTTCGCAGGCACAGACATTACACTTATATTTTCCGCATATAATAAACTTGGATCCTTGTTCAATACATATAAAGAAACACACAAATACTCGACAGGTGACATGAACAACATTATATATTTGATTAAATGCCAACAAAATTGCAATGCTTGCTGTATTGGAAGTACTACAACAAAATTTGGTTCAACTAAAACCTCTAATACACAGGCATATTATCACTATAACAGTTTCAGAACAGGACAATCCAGCACCGAGCTCACATTACACGTGCATTCCCACAACCTCCCCCCCCTAGTTGATTCAGCCATTACCATAGTAAAACTAAAAACCAGTTACAAAATTCTCCAATACGAAGCCCTCATCATAGAATGGTTCCATCACTACTCTAAATTAAACATCATAAATGCAAAACTACCCTCCAACCTTTCCCCGGTTTGAAATCTCACACACTTGAGATTTCCACATATCGCAAAGTGCATCACGGGAACATAAAAATTCCTTTAAAATACAGCACACATTCTCTCTCCACTAAACTTTGCCAACTGAAGACGTTTTTAACAAAACAAAAGTCTACCGTTATGACTATTGGCCTCATCTGTTTCACATATTTTAGAGTTCTTAATTAATTAATTCTTCATGACAACCAGGGACGGAGTTGTGCACTTCTACTCTACTTCCTTGCGCATATTTTAATTCCATTTTTAATTAATTTATTCTCAACCTGTAAACTTACCAATTAATCTTTTTAACTTTAAATTACCCAAACCCAAAAATTTAGTCATTCATTCCCACAAATAACAACTGCAGATTGCCCAAGGTGAGTACCGTAAATTAAGCCTTTGCTATTGAAACTTAGTAAGGAAAGAAAGCATTGGTGGCTGCAAAGCATAACCAAATTTACAGCTAACTCTGTTTAATAATCGGCGTAACCATCTGCTGACTAATTATTAATTTAACTTTAATTTTGTGTATGCATGTTTGCATGCATAATAATGTCATTATAGTAATGCCTTTGCATTTTTAGGTGTTTCATGGGTAGATATGCATAAGTTGGCAGATCGTGTTCATCTGGAAGAGATGAAAAAGGCTGGTCTCCTGCAGGGAAATGTAGATGAGATGATGCAAGTGCGCTTGGGGGCCATCTTTATGCCTCATGGATTAGGGCATTTTATGGGCTGTGATGTACATGATGTTGGCGGATACCCTGAGGTAATTAGTTTATAAAAATAATTATCAGTAAATTATCATATCTTTCTCCACCTCCTTGAGTGTAGTACCACCCAATGATTACGTTATTCTGGAATTAATGCCACTCATATGCAGTACCTCTCATTTATCAATGTTAAACCACAATTGTTATCACTTAGCCTGTCCGTCTAATTTTTTTAGGCCTTGTTGAAATAGCATACCCTGTCATTAACCATCATGCCAACTTTGATGCCATATGCAAACTTAAAACATTAAGCTTGATATACCATTATCACTATTGCTAATAAATATTGTAAACATTAAGGGGCCCAACACTGGACCTTGAGGGACTCCACTAATAACATTAGTCCAAGAAGAGCAGCACCCATTAATAACTGTTCTGTCTTCTGCCATTTAACCATCCCTTTGTCCGTAGCAGCCACTTGCCCTTAATGCCATACTGCTCCAGTTTGCTGAACAGTATTAAAAGCTTTACTGAAATCTAAGTATACAATGTCAAAAATTATATTTTTTGCATCAGCTCTTTTTTATGTCAGAATATTCCCCTTGGAAAATCTATGCTGTGATTGCCATATAATTGCATTCCTGTCAAATTATCCTGCATTACTTCTTTTAACTCTGTTATGTTCCTTGGAATAGAAGTAAAGCTTATAGGTCTATAATTGATTTACAGTGGTCCTTGGTTTCAAAACTGACAAGTGCACAAGGAATCATGTAATATAACAAGATATGCTACTCATTCTTAGCATTTTAATAATTCCTCATAACAGTACTGAGTGGCAGAGAATGTTTTACTGGGGTATAAAAAAAAGAGAAAAGCTGAATACAGATCTCTTTCTAGCCAAATATTGGAAATACTCTTGACAGTCAAGTCTGAATAGCAGTAACATTGTAAAAAAACTTTGTCTCAGCATTACTTAAAATGTGCTAAGGTTGTTGTAGTATCCTTCTTGAAGCAATCATAATTAGTTGATGGCTGACAGAAATCCACTGACAGAAAAATATTAGGTATACTGTTGTAATAGTAAGCAATCCTATGACTACACCGATGAGCCAAAACATTATGACTAGCAAATCGTTATGCAAAATTGAAGCAACTGCAGGTGAAATACGGTGCGTGTGCTGGTCGGGACACTGTATAAAAAACACCTGATATTGAGCTTCGTTAATCAGTGTTACTCTTTTTCTTCAGATAGAAAAGGCAGCAGATTTAAGTGAGTTTGACAAAGGCCAAATTGTAATGGCCAGATGACTGTGTCACAGCAGCAGCCGACCGGGCTAGCCGAGTGGGTAAAGTACCTGCCCGGCAACCCAAAGGTCGCGGGTTCGATTCCCGCCTCGGGCTTGGATCAAAGTACTGCAAAAAAACCTTGGGAGGTGCAATATGGCCACAGAAGCCGATGCGCCAACAACTACCAAATCAAAAAAAAAAAAAAAAATCGTGTCACAGCATATCCAAAATGGCATGGCTGGTGGGATGCTCACAGTCAGCCATGGTTAGTACCTACTGGAAAGTAGTTTGACGAGGCAAAACCCACGAACCGCTGGCGAGGTGTTGGACAACCATGGCTCATCGATGCTCAAGCTGAGCAAATACACTTTACTGTTTAACATCAGTTTTCTCAGCACCATTCTGAACACTAATGATGGCTATAGCAAATTAATTTATTTAGCTTTATTCTTACAGTTAACAATCACCAACATAGGCAAAGTTAGTAATGACATTTAGATAAACCATTTTTAATCCTTTAGAGCATATGCAGTTTTCTTTCTTCGTGTCTAAGGTAAGAAGCAATCTTTTGAAATTAATAACTGTAATCTCCAGTGTTCCTTTACAGTATTTGTTAGTTAGCCACCTTCTTGTCTTTAGAAAATTAATTCCATTGTGATTATACTCACAAAAACAAACAAGTAAACTTCTCTTACCTCTATGAAATTCAATCTGTATATATTACCATCCATGAAGATACCCTTGTGAAACTTTAATTTTATTAGCAGTCTCTTTTGCATTTAACCTCAGTTTCCTCTTAAAATCAATGGCAGACATTATCAGAGTTCGCCGACCGGGCTAGCCGGGTGGGTAAAGTGCATGCCTGGCAACTCAAAGGTCGCGGGTTCGAATCCCGCCTCGGGCTTGGATCAGAGTACTGCAAAAATCTTGGGAGGTGCATTATGGCCATAGAAGCTGATGCGCCAACAACTAATAAAAAAAAAAAAAATTTATCAGAGTTCAATTCAGACAGATCAAATTAAATGTCTTACTATTTCCAAGTAAAACAATTTTAATCCTTAAAAATGCTGATGCATAAACCAATATTTTTAAGCAGTATCTCGATATCTGTATTTTTCCTGTATGAGAACAGCAGATTAGATTCACTTAAAATATGACCCAAACTTCTATATGCTACATTTAGCATCTAGTGTAACTTCATAATCTTTTTTCAAAAACTTCTTCTGTATGACAAGCAGCACTGACAACCAAGCAGAAGTCAGTTCGATAAACATAAAAAAAAAAAAAAAAAAAAAAGTGAAAAGCTGCAAGTACACAAAACCTGACCAACTAAAGAACAAACAATGTAGAAACAATGTACAGGTCACTGTTGAAAAAAAAGCCACGAATTAGGGTTGAATTTGAAAGTGTCTGCAATTCTGCCAAGACACGATAGGAGGGAGTATATGATGAGAGCCTTGTCGATCAATTCGGCCCTGGAAAGATTGTGCAAGGCTCAATCTTTAGAATTTTTTTCAGCCTGGTCTGTACTTGTTAACAGGAGAGACCGCTTCTACAGGGATGGGATACACTTAAATAGAAAGGGTGCAAGAATATTTGCTGATGCTATCGAGGCAGTGTTAGGTGTGTCGGAAAATTGCTAGCTTGGGGGGGATACAACGACTAATAGATTAACAGTAGCCACTGGCAGAGGTAAAAGTGATTCTTGCACTGCTTCTATTGGAATGAGCAGCAGCATGGAAAACAAGATGCAGGGTACTTCAGAGATTGCTGGGAGTCATTGCGGTACAAGTAAACAAACGGGTTGTGTTAGGGTAGCTAAGAATAGGAACAGGTGCATGTATACTTGCATGTACACCAATGCTAGGTGTTTGGTAAATAAATTTGATGAATTTGAGATGTTGGTCAAAACATCAAAGGCAGATATTGTTGGAATATCAGAGACATGGTGTCACACAGATATAAGGAATGCAGAACTGGAATTTGGGGAGTACAATGTGTACAGAAAGGATAGGAAGGGAGGAGGGGTTATGCTATTAGTTAAGAAACACATAAAATCCAAGGAAGTGAAGCCAGTAGACATCGCTGGACAGTGCAGTGTCGAGTCAGTTTGGTGTGACATAAGCATTGGGAGATCAAAATTGAGAATAGGAGTGTGCTATAGGCCTAATGACTCTGATGAGTATAATAAGAAACTGTACATGGAAATAGAATGGGCCAGTAAATCAGAGAGTCTTATAATGGGGGATTTTAATTTCCCACATATTGACTGGAATTCGTGGGTTGGTCACTCACACAATAGCAAGGCTTTTATGGATTTATTGAATGATTGTTTTCTACATCAGCATGTTTGGGAGGAAACTAGAGGGAGTAATATCTGATTATCAGTAGTGACTCCCTCTTCATGCATTAAGAATCTGCAGATAAAGGAACCACTAGGTGGCAGTGATCACAGTGTGCTGAAGTGGGATTTACTCAAAGAGGTAACTACCATCAGAGGTAAAGGGAAGGGTTTTTGCTTTCGTAAAGGTGACTACAGTGGTCTGAGACAGTATTTAAATTCTATACGGTGGGACCAACTGGTGATGTTACTAACAGCAAATTCAAAATGGGAAGCATACAAAGAATTTATCTTGGAAGCTACTAGGCTTTACATACCAACTAAGAAATATTTTTCAAGGTTTGGGCCTAAATGGATGTCAGATGAACTAATGAGACATATGGCAGAGAAGAAAAATGCATGGGATACATATAAATTAATGGGTGACATGGAAGCCTATGATAGATATAAGTTGGTCTGTAACCAAGTCACAAAGGAGATTAGGCAGGCAAAGGTAGATTATGAGAAATCCTTGGCAAAGGATGCAAAGAAAAACAGAAAAGAGTTCTTTACCTATGTAAACTCTAGAAGGAAAGGGATGAATCAGATTGGTCGACTGGATATTGATGGTTCAACTGTTGATGATTCTGCTCAGGTGGCTAACAAACTAAATGAGTATTTTGCATCTACGTTCACACATGAGGAGTTATTCAGAAAGGGGCATGCCAGAGGTGAAGTAAACTCTGGCAATGAGCTAGATGATTTTGTAATAATTGAGAGTAAAGTGGAGGAGAAATTGTTGAGGATAAACATAAAAAAGGCACCTGGTGTGGATGTGATCTATCCAATTATATTAAAGGAGGCAGCAAAGGAAGTAAGCAAACCCTTAGTTATAATTATGAGAGCTTCTTGGACTCGGGGCAGGTACCCATAGACTGGAGATGTGCAAATGTGACCCCAATTCACAAAGGAGGATCAAAGGCTGACACAAGTAATTATAGACCTGTGAGTTTAACTTCTGTTCCAGGAAAATTAATGGAGGCACTGGTTAAAGAAGCACTGCAGGATCATCTAGAGAAGACTTCAGTTATAGCTCGAACACAGCATGGTTTTGTTAAGGGAAAGTCTTGCCTGACCAATTTGATTGGATACTATGATGCAGTCACAAAAGAACTGGATGCAGGGAATAACTTTGATATTATATATTTGGATCTTAGTGCACAAATTGGAGCAGTGTGGCATTGGAGGCAAATTGCTGCTATGGATAAAGGGATCGTTGAGGGGGAGAAGACGGAGAGTGGTAATCAATGGACACTGCTCATCATGAACTAATGTTATTAGTGGAGTTCCCTCAGGGTTCAGTGTTGGGTCCATTGTTGTTTTCTGTATTTATAAATGATATTGATGATGGTATATCAAGCTTAATGCCCAAGTTTGCAGACGATACAAAGGTTGGCAGGGTTGTTAAGGACACTACTAACAGTATGCTGTTGCAACAGGATCCGGAAAGGTTGAGCAGATGGGCTGAGAGGTGGCAAATGAAGTTTAACATTGACAAATGTAAAGTACTACATATGGGGAAACAGTAACCTGAAGAGTAACGTATCAACTCTGTGGTACTATACTGACAGTGGTAGAGAGTGAAAAGGACCTGGGGGTAATTGTGCAGGCAGATATGAAGTTTTCTGAGCAGTGCAGATGGGCTGCAAGAGTAGCTCATGGTGTCTTGTCAGTGATATACAGGAATTTTTCTAGCAGGGTTAAGGAGGTGATTATTCCCTTGTATAAGGCAATTGTCAAGCCACACCTTGAGTACTGTATACCGGTCTGGAGGCCTCATTTCAAGAAGGATGTAGAGCTGCTGGAATGAGTACAGAGAAGGGCAACAAGATTAGTGAATGGAACAAAGGGTTGCTCTTACGAAGAAAGGCTTAAATTTTGCAAATTACAGTGTCTGAAGACCAGGCACCAGCGAGGCGATCTGAGAGAGGTGTATAAGGCCTTGAATGGTTTGACCATACTCAATGCTGATAGGATTCTTCCTCTTGACCAGAATAATCACCTGAGAGGGCATAAATACAAATTGAGGAAAGACAGATGTAGGATAGATGTGCGGAAATTTTCCTTTAGTTGATTTAGTTGGTAGCGGGTAGTTGGTTGGTGGAACAGACTTCCATCTTTTGTTGTTGAAGTTGATAGCCTAAATAAATTTAAGGCTCAGCTGGACAGGTATTTCGAACGAATGGAGGGGTGAAATGGGAGTGGGTTTTTTTTTTTTTTTTTGGCTGATGCTGCATAAGCTTGCTTTCTTGTGCCTCTACTAATGCTAATATATATGAAGTGAAATAGTGTTAAACATATTTCAAGTAATTATTGGATTATTTGTGTAAGTGAAATATCTAGGATTAGTAAGTTAAATACTTCTACAGACTAAATCATCAATTAAACAATATTCCTTACATCAGCTAATTTCAACAGTAACTAGTTGATGTAAAGAAAATAATGGCATCAAATAGATGGAGCAAAGATTTTGCACACATGATGCAAAGATTGTGTACACATGTAGCGATTGTGTATATAGTGTATCTTTGAAAGAAATTAAAGCCAAAAACTGTTTTCCAAACTTTGTTCATAAACAGTTCCAAAAACTGTTTTCCAATTCCAGTTCTCCTGTGCATAAAGTTCTTTGAAGAAAGTTAGTTCATGAGGAAGAGTTCTAGAATGCTGCTCACAGCTACTACAGGTACACTCTTATTTAAATTAGCTCTCTCTCTCTCTCTCTCTCTCTCTCTCTCACTCACGAATGCTAACTTTCCAAGTTAATTCTAACTTGATCATATATAGTATTATTTTAAATCTTCTAATGCAACAAATTTGGCTCAAAAAAAAAATACTATACAGGAATATTTTGAAAGATGTTTGCTCACATGTAAGGTCAGTGTGAACCATGTAATTCTGCTTATAATTTTTGATAGAAACCTTTCCTCGATGTTCACAAATGGGGCAGCAGCAAAGCTGAATTTCATCCTACAATTTATGCATAGGTCAAGAACTGCAAAGATGACAATGAGAGAACTACTGAATTTGCTAGTTTATGTTGTCCATGCAGATACAGAACTTGGCTATTATTTCAGGCATCTACTTCAGTGGTGAGACTGTTACATGCAATTACTAGGTCTGGCATAATGAGAATCCCCATGAGGGGAAGGTGCCTGTCCCAAACCAATCCACATATTACAGTGGGAGCAGTCGTTCATGGACAAACTATTATAGGTCCATGATTTTTTGATGAATGTGACGAGTTGATAACATATCATGTATTCCATATTCTGTCTTGGGGACACTGTTCATAAAGTGAGCATAAGGCTTGACCTTATGCTCACTTTAGATATTAGTGCATTATCCCCAATTTTATCCAAGTTGCTAATATCATTTTAAATGAATAGCATCACCAAAAGAGGTGAATCTGCTATTCATTTAAAAGAAGTTTGATACATGTATCAAGAGGTTACTGGTCTCTTATTGGAAGAAAAGTTACTTCTATTAACAAACTTTTGCCAAAAGATGAATAATCTAATAATTGAAATGCCTTTAACAGTTAGGTAATCTTTTTAGTTCCAACAAGATAATGCATCCTCTCATTTTGCCTGGGATATCAGAGTGTGTTTGGATGAGAACATCATGTATAGAGTGAAATGGTGCACGAAATATATTTAATATGTTGTGAGTTTTCCCAAAGCTACAATTTGTCACTCTTTGATTCCATTTTGTGAGAATATTTGGAAACGGTTGGCCAGTTATACAATAACATTGCAATTGAATGCAAAAAAATTTAGCAAAAAAACATTTCTGAGAGTAACTCATAGCTTAGGTAGATGAATAGGCATATGTTAAGGATTACATGGAATGCAATTTGAAGCATAAGATTCAATAAATAATGATAGAACTGTATGGATATGTCGTCAGAATTTTGTAAAAATAAAGATATAAAATGTACCATGTGTCACAGAGCTATTTCTTTCACTAGCAACCATCTGATATGGTAGGACCCACTTTTCTATTTATAGGATGGCCATTTGTGGGCAAATGGTTTCCTCTTAAAGAAAAGGTGGGCAAATTACTTTCTTTCCAACTAAAATTTTTTGTTAGAAAGCAAATAATTTTACCATTGGTAATCTCAAATAGCCTAACTGAGTATTCAATATATGCAAAAATTATTTTTTAATATAAAATAGTGTGAAGATTGGAGTTTGTAGGTTGTGTCCACTCCATTATTTTGAAATTTCACTATGTTATGTAAATGTTGGACAGACAACTTGTGTGATCGAGACCCGCTAATATTCGTAAAATCGGAAAAATGCTAACTTATTGTGATTCTCTCTTGTAGAGAATCTGTGTCCTCATTTTGAATTTAAACCAAATAAAAATAGAATAATAAATAGGATATATAGGATATTAAAATTTAGAAATATTATATTAAGTCAAGAAATCTCTTACCTGAGATTTTTTTCAGGAATAACTGCATCCAGGTAAGATGTAATCGGGATAGATGGAAACAGTATTAAAAGACCTGCTTAAAGATGGGTGAATCTTGCAACAGGACAAAGGAATAAAAGCAAGCTTTGAGCCTAAATCCATGTATGGCAAATAATTGGAAATATAATGGGAGATAATTATCCAAAGCTTGATGGGAGCTTTTCATTTATACCATTTTCAAAGGGGAAGTGAATGTGTTGAAGGCATATATATATAGCCCCCACATGTTCCATTGCTGTATTTAAATAGTGCGGGGGGAGAAGTGTTTAAGTAGGAAAAAGGAAGAGAAGGAGGATAGAAGGAAAGTTCCAGCCCCCTTGTATTTCACTAATAGTTTGGGAATTTGAAAATCTAGGGATTTAGAACAGATTAAAAGTCTTTTGAAGGAAAGAATATGAATCCTTCAAAAGACCTTTAAGCTGTTCCAAATCCCTAGATGGGGTGATGAACCTTTTTAAGAGTGCGTGCCAAAATTTGGCTTAATCTTTTAAAAAACTACCCTTCATGCCCCTTGGAAGGTGATATTCAAGACATTTAATTACACAATTTTGTCAGTACGTCTTACCATTCCAACTTCAAACAAATCACTACATGCTTGGCAGAGAGAACAGGCATGTGCAGGTCACGACTCAAGGTGGATTCCTGGAGTGATGTTTTGAAGTTTGAAATTTTTTGGGAATTCTGCGTGCCCAAGAAATTTGTACACATGCCATGGGTTTGCCACCCCTCCCCTCCCCTAGATTTTCAATTTCCCAAACTATTAGTGAAATACAAAGGGGCGGGAATTTTTTTCTTCTCTTCCTTTTGCCTTCTTAAACCCCCGTTCTTTTGAAATACGGCTATGGAACGGCTATATTATCATTATCAATATTAGCCATATGGTGCAAGGAAACCTGGTGCTTTTGTTGCACCAGGCAAAAAAAAAAAAAAAAAAAAAATTCTGAGTTACCCTGAAAGTGAGTGAGAGAGAGAGAGAGAGAGAGAATGGGGGGGGGGAGAGTTAAATCACCGAGAAAGAGAAGAATGATGATATCCAGCTCAGATGATATCACCAGATGTGACCCCCTGGGATACGGCCTTCAACATGTGTTCTCTTCCACTTTGAAAATAGTATAAACGAAAAGTTCCCATTAAGCTTTGTGTAATTATCTCTCATTATAACGGCGCCTCCGTAGCCAGGTGGGCAGGAGCAGCAGTGCGTAGCACACGCTTCTTGATTAGACCTGGGTTCGAGCCTGTGACCACCAAATACGGAGAATGCGGAAAGGTCAGGGAATGACCACCGCATATCCCCGGAGCAATATGGCCTTAGTTGCTAATGCTCCTAAAAACCAAACAAACAACAACAACAACTCTCATTATACTTCCAATTATTTGCCATACATGGATTTAGGGTCAAAGCTTGCTTTTATTCCTTTGTCCCGTTGCAAGGTTCATCCAGGAAGGAGGGACATTCTATTGGAAAATTCCAGGGGGATTACATCTTACTGGATGCAGTTATTCCTGAAAAAAATCTCGAGTAAGAGATTTTCGGACTTAAAATATATTTCTTAATATCCTATATATCCTATTTATTATTCTATTTTTATTTGGTTTAAATTCAAAATGAGGACATGGATTCTCTACAAGAGAAAATCACAATAAGTTAGCATTTGTCCAATGTTATGAATATTAGTGAGTCTCGATCACACAAGTTGTCTGTCCAACGTGTCTAGTATAAAGTTTCGAGACAACAGGATTCCCATAATGTTTTTTTATACAATGTCTATGTTATGTAATGTGAATCTTCAAAGTAGAATTGTTTCTGTTTTTTGTTATCAGAATGGTCCTCCTCGACCAACTGAACATGGACTTAAGTGTTTGCGTACAGCTCGCACTCTAGATAAAGGAATGGTTCTTACTATAGAGCCAGGAATATACTTTATTGATACTGTAAGTAATTATTTTTGCTCTTGATATTTTTATATAAAATAAATTTCAGTGTATGTCTAGAAAATTGTATAAAGTACTAATTATATTATGCTATTAATTTTTGTAGTTGTTTGAATAGTTTAATGTTGAACTGTTTTGAACAGTAGTATAAAAATTGGATTTTTATTGGATTTATCCAAATTTTTTTGGTAGTTTGCAGGAAATATTTGCTGAAGCCGCAGTTTTCTAGTTTCTCATGCAATTTGAATGGCCAATGCTAATTGCTTGATTAATATTTGAATTTTTCTGTTCATAGTGCAGAAAACTTTGTGAAATCTAATATAATCACATACACTCAATGTGGATGTGTTTTCTTACATTATTCAGGAAGTGTCCTAGGTGATATACCTGACAAGAGTGATGTGTACCTTCTACAGTATTTTGGTCACCTTTCTCACAGTATCTCAGTGCAGGAAGGAGGGGCATTAGCATTAGCATTAGTAGAGGCATTTGATGCAAGAAAGCAAGCTTATGTAGCATCAGCCAAAAAAAAAAAAAAAAACCACTTCCACTTCACCCCCCTGTTCGTTCAAAATACATGTCCAGCTGAGCCTTAAACTTATTTAGGCTATCAACCTCCACCACAAGGGATGGAAGTCTGTTCCACCAACCAACCACCCGCTGGCTAAAGGCAAATTTCCGCACGTCTATCCTACATCTGTCTTTCCTCAATTTGAATTTATGCCCTCTCAGGTGATTTTTCTGAGCTAGAGGAAGAATCCCATCAGCATTGAGCATGCTTAAACCATTCAAGGCTTTATACACCTCTATCAGATCACCTCGCTGGTGCCTAGTCTCCAGACACTGTAATTTGCAAAACTTAAGCCTTTCTTCGTAAGAGCACCCCTTTGTTCCATTCACTAATCTTGTTGCCCTTCTCTGTACTCGTTCCAGCAGCTCTACATCCTTCTTGAAATGAGGCCTCCAGACCTGTATACAGTACTCTAGGTGTGGCCTGACCATCGCCTTATACAATGGAATAATCACCTCCTTATCCCTGCTGGAAAAATTCCTGTATATCATTGACAATACTCCATGAGCTACTCTTGCAGCCCGTCTGCACTGCTCAGAGAACTTCATATCTGCCTGCACAACCACCCCCAAGTCCCTTTCATTCTCTACCACTGTCAGTGTTGTACCACAGAGTTGATACGTTGCTCTGGGGTTGCTGTTTCCCATGTGTAGTACTTTACATTTGTCAATGTTAAACTTCATTTGCCACCTCTCAGCCCATCTGCTCAACCTTTCCAGATCCTGTTGCAGCAGCATAGTGTCAGTAGTGTCCTTGACAACCCTGCCAACCTTTGTATCGTCTGCAAACTTGGACATTAAGCCCGATATACCATCATCAATATCATTTATAAATACAGAAAACAATAATGGACCCAACACTGAGCCCTGAGGGACTCCACTAATAACATCAGTCCACGATGAGCAGTGTCCATTGATTACCACTCTCTGTCTTCTCCCCCTCAACCACCCCTTTATCCATAGCAGCAATTTGCCTCCAATGTCACGCTGCTCCAATTTGTGTAGCAGTCTTCCATGTGCAACAGTATCAAAAGCCTTTCTAAGATCTAAGTATATAATACCAAAGTTATTCCCTGCATCCAGTTCTTTTGTGACTGCATCATAGTATCCAATCAAGTTGGTCAGGCAAGACTTCCCCTTAACAAAACCATGCTGTGTCTGAGCTATAACTGAAGTCTTGTCTAAATGATCCTGCAGTGCTTCTTTAACCAGTGCGTCCATTAATTTTCCTGGAACAGAAGTTAAGCTCACAGGTCTATAATTACTTGTGTCAGCCTTTGATCCTCCTTTGTGAATTGGAGTCACATTTGCACATTTCCAGTCTATGGGTACCTCCCCTGAGTCCAAGGAAGCTCTCATAATTATGGCTAAGGGTTTGCTTACTTCCTTTGCTGCCTCCTTTAATATAACTGGACAGATCCCATCCACCCCGGGTGCCTTTCTTGTGTTTATCTTCAACAGTTTCTCCTCCACTTTACTCCCAGTTATTTCAAGATTCTGTAGCTTACTGCTAGAGTTGAATACACCTCTGGCATTCCCCTCGCTGAATACCTCCTCATGTGTGAATGTCGATGCAAAATATTCATTTAGTTTGTTAGCTACCTTAGCAGGATCATCAACACTTGACCCATCAATATCAAGTGGACCAATCTGATTCATCCCCTTCCTTCTAGAGTTTACATAAGTAAAGAACTCTTTGCTGTTTTTCTTTGCATCCCTTGCCAAAGATTTCTCGTAATCTGCCTTCGCCTGCCTAACCTCCTTTGTAACTTGGTTGCATATCAACTTGTATCTATCATAGGCTTCTGTGTCATGTGTTAATTTGTATGTATCCCATGCATTTTTCTTCTCTGCCATATGCCTCATTAGTTCATCTGACATCCATTTTGGCCTAAACCTTGAACAATATTTCTTAGTTGGTATGTAAAGCCTAGTAGCTTCCAAGATAAGTTCTTTGAATGCTTCCCATTTTGAATTTGCTGTTGGTAACATCATCAGTTGGTCCCACTGTATAGAATTTAAATACTGTCTCAGTCCATCGTAGTCGCCTTTACGGAAGCAATAACCCTTCCCTTTACCCCTAATGGTAGTTACCTCTTTGAGTAAATCCCACTTCAGCACACTGTGATCACTGCCACCTAGTGGTTCATTTATCTGCAGATTCTTAATGCATGAAGAATCACTGCTGATAATCAAATCAAGAGTATTACTCCCTCTAGTTGCCTCCCGAACATGCTGATGTAGAAAACAATCATCCAATAAATCCACAAAAGCCCTGCTAGTGTGTGAGTAACCAGCCCCCAAAATCCAGTCAATATCTGGGAAATTAAAATCTCCCATTATAAGACACTCTGATTTACTGGCCCACTCTATTTCCCTGTACAGTTCCTTATTATACTCATCAGAGTCATTAGGCCTATAGCACACTCCTACTCTCAATTTTGATCTCCCAATGTTTATGTCACACCAAACTGACTCCACACTGCACTGTCCAGCGATGTCGACTGGCTTCACTTCCTTGGTTTTTATGTGTTTCTTAACTAATAGCATAACACCTCCCCCCTTCCTATCCTGTCTATCCTTTCTGTAGACGTTGTACTCCCCAAATTGCAGTTCCGCATCCCTTATATCTGTGTGACACCACGTCTCTGATATCCCAACAATATCTGCCTTCGATGTTTTGAGCAATACCTCAAATTCATCAAATTTATTTACTAAACTCCTAGCATTGGTGTACACGAAAGTATACCTGCACCTGTTTCTATTCTTAGCTACCCTAACACAACCCATGTGTTTACTTGTATCGCAATGTCTCCCAGCAGTCTCTGAAATATCCTGCATCTTGTTTTTCAGGCTTCTGCCCATTCTAATAGAAGCAGTGCAAGAATCTCTTTCACCTCTGCCAGTGGCTACTGTCAATCTATTGGTCTTTGTCTCCCCCCAAGCTAGCAGTTTTCCGACCCACCTAACACTGCCTCGATAGCATCAGCAAATATTCTTGCACCCTTTCTATTTAAGTGTATCCCATCCCTGTAGAAGCAATCTCTATTCGAAAATTCCAGGGGGATAATTCTTTCTTTAAAATGTTGTATCTTTTACCTTCTTTGCAACACAAGGCTGCCTCTTTGCATAAAAAGTGGTTGTTTTTCTCTCTCTCTTTCTCTCTCTGCATTGCTGTCACAACATTGTTTAACAGTGCATAGTAACATTCAGTCATCACAGGAAGTGAACATAATCCTGATACTGTTCTCTGCTGAAAGAAGAATGAGGAAATAGTTAATTCAGCCATGAAGTCATCCCACACTGTTATTTTGATTTGTTTAGTGCTTTTCCAACTTCATGCGAATTTCCTCTACACAAATGATGTGGTTGTCTGTGTTAACAATAACAGAAATGGTGAAACAGATGGCTGTGTAGAGAATATTGCCAGTCTAGTAATTATTAACTATTAGTCACATCTGGAACTGTAGTGCAAAATCATTAGGTTCCTTAGCTTTTACTGTAGGGGTTTACTGTAGTGTCTGCTATCCTGCAGACAATAAAAAAGTTATTCTGTTTATACACTGCTAGCAGAACCACATAGCCAGAGGAGTTTATAACTAATCATATTGTAAAGAATATTATTAGCTGTATTTAGTGGTCGTGTGGGCTTGAACCGTAGTCATTCACATGTGCTACTGCAGTCCTGTATTTCTCCGAACAGCTGACAAAAAGGAATCTGAATCAGTCCTTTAAATGGCCCAAGTTATCTAGGCTCTTGGATTGGTAACAAATATAGATTCCCTACCAGGTGCTGTTATTCAATTAAAATAAAAATTTAGTTACTTTAAGGGTGCCTCTGTAGCCAGATGAGCAGGAGCAGCAGTGCGTAGCACATGCTTCTTGATTAAACCGGGATTCGAGCCCGGGCCCACCAAATATGAAGGATGCAGAAAGGTCAGGGAATGACCACCGCATATCCCCGGAGCAATATGGCCTTAGTTGCTAATGCTCCTAAAAACCAAATAACAAACAACATAGTTACTTTAGGCTGACTCTGGACAAGCATAGTCATTTCTAAAGAGCCCAAGCCCTGTTACTGGCAGTAATGACAGAAAAACATAACACAGAATAGTGTTGGTATTATTTTCTCAAACTACTTCAACATGCATTGATAGTCATTATGTGAAAGGTAAATAAGACATTTCAGTATGAGTCTACATACCTTCATCATTGATTAATAACAGTGTACAATTTGCAGTCAGACTGTTGCTGTTATTCTGCCTGTTTGTGTGATTATGATTTCTTCCAATTTCTTCCTCGTGGCTAGAAGGTGTTCATAGGGCATTGTAGGTGTCTTATCAGGCTTTGTAGTCTCTGTTTGATTGCTTCAGAAGTTACTTTCTGCTCAATCTCCTCCTCCTCTTCTTGAGGTTGTGGTAGCTCAGCTATCTCCTTAACCTTTTTCTGCTTCCTTTTATTGTCTGATGCAGGTTTATAATTTGTAGATTCTCTAGATGAACTGTTAAACTCGAAAGTCAGGTGCTCTCTTCTAGTGGATCTTTACAGGCAAACGTCAAGTTGCCTTACTGTACTTTCTTCTACCGAATCTGGCATTTTTGGCTTTGTGATTTTACCTCTTTCTCACTTTTTTTAATGCCTGTATTCTGGAAAATGTTGTGACGATTCCCAGATACTTTTATTTTGTCTGTATGATTATTTCCGACCAAAATATCACTAATTTTTCATGTCTGAGGGCAGGATTGGATTTGAAAGTGATACGAATATTCAAGAAACTTCTCAATGAGGACAGTGCAGATGATTGTACAAGTAGCAGTGATGTCATGGTAGTGAGTGGCCAATGGGAAGGCACCCAGGAGTCATGTGATTGATCGTCACCTGGACAAGGAGAAAGGCAGTATGGCCAAGAGTATTGGGCAGTCCCTTTAGGATAGAGGAATCGATCTTGCAGATGTGAAAAAACATGATTTTCATTACTACTTTTACACAAAAAACTTTAAAAATCAGTAGCACACAATGGGGGAAATCCCTCCCACAACACAAGAACTAAATTTATGAACGTGGCAGCAAGGGAATAGGGGGAAAAACTGCATCCTTTACATCATTGTCATGGCAAATGTAATGATTTGACCAATGGTGAAGATGAAAAGTGAAAAAACATTCATAACTCAAGCATAACTCAACTAAAATTAACAAAAATACTGGTTAGGTATTTGATCCCCTCCTTATGCATACCAGTTTTATGGACTTTGAGCACACTATTTCCATTAAAATAGACAAAATGCAGTGGAGCTGCAAAAATACAGACACAGCCCTGTCAATCCAACTTGCAAGTCTTGCCTGCCCTTATACGCTGAGCAATCACTGAATTATGATCACCTACCTAATACTTCGTAGGTCTTCCTTTTGCCCTCAGTACAGCAGCTATCCGATGTGGCATTGATTCAACAAGATGTCGGAAGCGTTCGGGAGGTATGGCCAACCAATCTGTGTGTAATGTGGTCAGCAATGCGAGTATGGAGGTGATTGGTGTATCCAGATGCCTGATATGCCTTTCCATAGTGTCCCAAAAGTGCTTATGGGATTGATATTGGGGGAGTTTGGAGCCCAATCGATATGCTGGAAGTCAGAATTGTGTTCCTCAAACCATTCCTGCACATCAATTGCCCGATGACTCGGTGCATTGTCATCTTGGAAGACACCATTGCCATTCGGGAAAAAGTGTAACATAGTGGGGCGTACACAGTCAACAAGCAGTTGATGATAGCGGAGACCACTGATACATTGTTCCACATGCACCAGGGGTCCAAGTTCCTGCCATTGAAACGTGCCCCACACCATACAACCACATCCACCAGCCTGCACTTTTGATACCATGCATGATGGATGAAGAGCCTCGTGTTGTTGACACCAAATCCGTACACGACCATCCACGGTGTGTAGTAAATAACGTGACTCATCCAACCAGCACACCGTCTTCTAATGTCCAACTTGCATGCTCTTTGCACCAGGTGAGTCTTTTACGCCGATGAACCTTGGTTAGGAGAGGATGCCATAGGGGTCGTCTATTGGTATAGCCATATGTGTGAACATGCAATGCATGGTCATGCCAGATATTGTTCCTGATTGGCCCATGTTGTATTGGGTAATCAACTCTTCAACAGTGCTGTGCCTGTTTGCCTGTATGAGTCGTCGGACCCGGCGCTCACTTCTAACATCAACCTTTCGCTGACCTTTGCAGTTTTGCTTTCAGGTTGTTGTTTGACCATTTTGATGCCAGTCATGGTACACTTTAACTATGGTGGCTCTCAAACACCCCACCATTTCAGCCTCTTGGGAAATCGAGGCACCAGCTCGTCGAGCACCCACAATCTGTCCTCTATAAAAGTCCGATAAATCCTTCCTTTTACCCATCACGCTCGGAATTTTACTACCTACTGAACCACTGACATGACACCTTATCTATGCTACATAGATTGACTGACTCAGCACTCTCATACCTTGTGTGGTCAACGGATTGCATTCAGTTTTCATAGGAGTGGTCATAATTCAGTGATCACTCGGTGTATATTGTGATGCTTTGGCACTTTTCCAACCAGAGGAATCTTTCCTGCATCAGTAATGCTTTCATAATTAACCTTAACATTTCAATTCACCCTCTTGCTACCTCCTTCAAAATTACTGGTTATGTGTCATCGATATAACAGCCTTACTTGCCTTTAGAATATAAAGTTTTTCTGATAAGCAGTCACATGTAATTTCATACTGCTCAGCCTCACTTGCATAGCCTCTCCTTATGACGAAAGGACTTTCTCACATAAAACAGCTGTCAATATTAAAAAGTAACTTTGTTGGAAATTCTTAACAGTGACCCCAAGGGGTTACTGTGTATAGAGGGACAAAAATTAAATGCTAGATATCCTTTTATGGTGGTGATAAAAATTGACAGATTAGCTTTCTGGTACTGATTAGCATAGTGAGCCTCAATAATTTGCCATGAAATGTGACTATATTGCATGTGGAAGGAAAACTAGTTCCAATGGCAAGAGTGAAGCATTCTTGACTCTTGTACGTAAAACAGCTCTAATTGAAAATAAAAAGTTGTGTACTGCTTGTGAATTTTTTAACAATGACCCTATGACACATCACTTTGCAGCTTACCTTGCCAACATAACTTTGGTGCCTCCATAGCCAGGTGGGAAGGAGCAGCAGCAGTGCGTAGCACACGCTTCTTGATTAGACCGGGATTCAAGCCCGTCACCACCAAATACGGAGGATGCGGAAAGGTCAGGGAATGACCACCGCATCCTGGAGCAATATGGCCTTAGTTGCTAATGCTCCTAAAAACCAAATAACAAACAAACAAACAAGCCAACATAACTCTTACTAGAAGGTGAACTGGCAGAAATTTGCACAATAAGCACCAGCAGTATGCTACTGGCAGTCATTGGGGCAAATATGGCTGTAGCAGATATGGAGGGAGAATAAGCTCTGATGACAGATAAAATTCAGTTCCATTCAGTAATTTATATGCATACTAGCCTATAAAATTAAACAAAAAATTAGCAAATTTTTTATTATATCTCCATTCAAATTCATTATAAGGATGCTTGCCTGTAGTCGATTTCAATAGCCTCTTCAAATTAGACAAGCTATTTACAAGTTGCGGGACCCAATACTGAATAACATACCACTTGGCTTTTGTTCTCCACCTCACTCAAGGTGGTGAACAAGAGAGACCTATGGCTAATTGTACAGTCCAACAAAATTCTCTGAACATTAACATTGCAGACTAGCTACTAGGACAGCTTATGATGGGCAGAGGGGGTTGTGTCAATGATATACAGGAATTTTTCCAGCAGAGAAAAAAAAGGTTATTATCCCATTGTATAAGGCAGTGGTTAGGATGCATCTTGAGTATTGCATACAGGTCTAGAAGCCTCATTTTAAGAACGATGTGGATCTGTTGAAATGAATGCAGATAACAGCAACAAGATTAGTCAAGGAATAAAAATTTAGTTTTACCATAAAAGACTTTAGTTCTGCAAATTGCAGTGCTTGGAAACTAGGCACCTAAAAGGAGACCTGATTGAAGTTTTCAAGTGGATTGAGTAAACTAAATAACAGCATCCTTACACTTTCTGAGATAACACACACACATTTAAATTAAAAAAAGGGTGGTGGTAGGATAGATATGTAAAAATTTCATATCAGCTAGATTACTATTGATTGTTGGAACCAACTTCTATCTACTTTTGTGGAAGTAAGTAGGATGAAAGAATTGGACAGATTATTAGAGCGAATAAAAAGATGTGTGGAGGGAGGGGGTTATGTTTTTTTTTTTTTTTTTTTTGTCTGATGCTGTATAAACTCTTTTGAATAAGCCAGTGTTGAATTAACAAGGATTTACTGACAATGGATCATTGACTAAGTTCTAGAGTGGCTGGGGATCATTGATCTCCTGACCTCTGTGATGTCATGGGTAATGAGGTCTAGTGCTTCTCTTCTGGATTCTTGTATTGTCATTGGGAGGAAACCATGTGATAGTCTGTGCTTTGGTGGTCTGCTGACTCTACTGGATCTGTCTGGAAATCCTGCAGCTGGAGTGGGATATTGTGGTAGCCTACTGGATGGTGGGAGTCATACTTTTCTTCTGTATTTTTGTTTTTTCCTGGACCACATAATGAGCTCCCAGAGGTAGAGACAGTGGTTTTCATAAACGCTATGAAAAGTGGCCACTGGTCCACCCCCCCTCTCTCCATGTTCTTCACCCTAATGTGACTAGCATGCTCTTTTGAAAATTCTTCAGCAGAATCTACTTGTAATATAACTGGCTAGTATAGCATTTGTGTAGCACATTGATTGGCTGACAACTTGACAGACTGTATTTTTGCTTTCCATGTAGGAGGGGTTGTGATGGAGGAATTTCTGTGGAACCAGTGATTATATTAAAATGGGAAAATGGCTGGCCTTTTTCAGGGTCTAGAGATGGGTAACTTGCCTGGTGAGATCAGCAAATGGATGATGTTATGAGAAAAGACTTCGAATATGTGGGTTGTACAGCTTGGAAACTAGGCACCTTAGGGGCGACTTGTGACTGAGGTGTTTAAGGCTCTGAGAGGCAAAGGCAAAACAAATGAGGTTGAAATTTTCATGGTTATAAATGATTCTAGAACTAGGGAACATAAATTCAAGTTATGAGGAGAGATGTTTAGATTGGATTGCAGAAAGTTTTATTTTAGCCAGCGAGTTATAAATTGCTGGAATAAGTTACCTACATGGGTGGTAGAGGCTGACAGTTTGGGGAAATTCAAAGATCAGCTGGATCTTTGAATTTCCCTAAGGGAGGAGGAAAATACATAGGGTGTCTATTTCCTTTTCTCTTATTATTATTTATTAATTATTTATTTTATTATTATTTTTTTTAATTTAATTTATTATTATTTTTTTTTTTCCCATGTAAAGGTGACTACAGTGGTCTCAGACAGTTTTTAAATTCTGCACGGTGGGATCAACTGATGATGTTACCAATGGTGCAGCATAAGCCTTAGGCTTCCTTGCACCATACGGATATTACTAATATTTTCTTTCCCCATATGTTATTCAGATCCACCAAGAATAAGTAACATTACTCTTCTCCACTGTTGAAGCATTACTTATTTGATGTGCTACAATATCTTTGCAACTCGTGAAGGCATTCAAATATGAGATGCAACAAAAATGATGCCATTTCACCTACTTCAGTGATTTACTACAAAATAACATGATCAATCTGCCGTAATTAAAAACCTTAACTATATGCCTTTGCTTCACAAAACTTAAACTCTAAAAAGTTAGTTATTGCTTAATCTCTATTCTGGAGCTTCAAACTTTGGGTCCCTCCTGCATTCCTGTGAACCCAGGGTAGCTTATATACATACAGTTGCAGGTGTTGTGATATAAAGCTTTTATACTGCCACCAAAAGCACATGTTACATTGTTAACTATTTTGTTCTAGTATGTCAGAGACATACAAGAGGTATCAGAGATATGGTGTCTCTGATATCTCTGGTATGTCTCTGCAGAATTGGAATTTGAGGAGTACAATGTGTACAGAAAGGATAGACAGGGTAGGAAGGGAGGAGGGGTTATGCTGTTAGTTAAGAAACACATAAAATCTAACAAAGTGCATCCAGTTGACATGGGTGGACAGTGCAATGTTGAGTCATTTTTGTGTGACATAAACACTGGGAAAGTAGGAGTGTGTTATAGGCCTAATGACTCTGATGAGTACAACAAACAGTTGTGCAGAGAAATAGTGTATCAATAAATCAGAATGTCATGTAATGGGGGATTTTAACTTTCCAGATATTGACTGGAACTTGTCAGTTGGTCACTCTCACGCTAGCAAGACTTTTGTGGATTTATTGGAGGATTGTTTTCTACAGAAACATGTTCAGGGGCAACCAGAGGGGGTAATACTCTTGATCTGATAATTATCAGAGTGATGATGCATGCATTAGGAATTTGCAGATAAAGGAAGAACCACTAGGTGACAGTGATCACAGTCTACTGATGTGGGATTTACTTAAAGGTGAAATACCATCAAGGGTAAAGGGAAGGGTTTTTGTTTTTGTAAAGGTTATTACAGTGGTCTCAGACAGTTTTTCAATTCTATACAGTGGGATCAACTGATGATGTTACCAGTGGTGAATGGGAAGCCTTCGGGGACTTAATCTTGGAGGCTACTAGGCTTTTCATACTAACTAAGAAATACTGTTCAAGATTTAGACCTAAATGGAGGTCAGATGAACTAATGAGACTTGTGGCAGAGAAGAAAATGCAAATAAATCATCGGATGATACAGAAGCCTACAGCAGATATAAACTAGTTCGTAATCAAGTCACAAAGCGAAGGCTGATTATGAGAAATCCTTGGCAAAGAATGCAAAGAAAACAACAAAGGCTTCTTTACTTATGTAAACCCTAGAAGGAAGGAGATGAATCATATTGGTCCCTTTGATGGTGGTGGTTCGACTGTCGATGATCCTGCTCAGATAGCAGACAAACTGAATGAGTATTTTGCGCCGACCTGGCTAGCCGGGTGGGTAAAGTGCCTGCCTGGCAACCCAAAGGTCGCGGGTTCGAATCCCGCCTCGGGCTTGGATCAAAGTACTGCAAAAACCTTGGGAAGTGCATTATGGCCACAGGAGCCGATGCGCCAACAACTACTACCAAAAAAAAAGTATTTTGCATTTACATTCATTCATGAGGAATTCTGTATGGAAGGGGAGGACAGAAGTTTATTAAACTGTAACACGAAGCTAAATGATTTTGTAATAACGGAGAGCAAAGTGGAGGAGAAATTGTTGAAGTTAAACATAAAAAAGGCAACTTATGGAATCTATCCAGTTATATTGAAGGAGGCAGCGAGGAAAGTAAGCAAACCCTTAGCCATAATTATGAGGGAGTATCCTTAGTTTCATGGGAGGTCCCCATGGACTGGAGATGTGCAAATGTAACCCCAATTCACAAAAGAGGTTCAAAGGGTGACACAAATAATTATAGACCTGTTAGTTTAATTTCTGTTCCGGGGAAAATAATGGAGTCACTGGTTAAAGAAGTGGTGCAGGATCACCTAGACAAGACTGCAGTAATAGTTCAGCCACAGCATGGGTTTGTTAAGGGGAAGTCTTGTCTGACCAATCTGATTGGATACTACTATGTGATCACAAAGGAACTGGATGCAAAAAAAAATAATTTTGATATCATATACTAGGATTTCAGGACAGCTTTTGATACTGTTTCACATGGAAGACTGCTGTACAAATTGGAGCAGTATGGCATTAAGGGCAAGTTGCTGCAATGGATAAAGGGATGGTTGAAGTGAGACAGCAGAGAGTGGTAATAAATGGACACTGCTCTACGTGGTCTAATGTTATTAGTGGAGTCCCCCATGGTTTGGTGCTAGGCCCATTGTAGTAGTAGTAGCAGCAGTGGCATTTGATGCAAGAAAGCAAGTGTATGAGCTTATGCAGCATCAGCCAAAAAAAAAAAAAAAAATCACACCATTGTTGTTTTGTATTTTTATTAATGATACGATAAAGGTATATCAGGCTTAATGTCCAAGTTTGCAGATGATATGAAGGTTGGCAGGGTTGTTAATGATAGTAAAGACAGTATGCTACTGCAACAGGATCTAGAAAAGTTAGGTAGATGGGCTGAGAAGTGGCTACTGAAGTTCAATAATTAATTTCATTATTAAATTCATTCTGACAAATTCAAAGTACTGCATATGGGTAGCAGCAGTGCTTTTTTTGTAAAAAAATAGGCGCCCGTACTCATTCTTTGCTATCAAGAAAAATTCTGTGCCGGCACGGGTGACACGGCTGGCACGCAGTGGGTGTCAGCCATGCCAGCTGCTTCTGTCTGTTAAGGATCACGTGACACTGGGCAGAGTCAGCACCCGTCAATCATGGCCGTATCGCTAGCAGTTGGTACGCTATATCTGATACTGAATCTCGACCATTAATTTTATTAACACACATTTTATTAAGCATAAATTTATTATACAAGTATATTAAAAATAAGTCAAAGGTGAGTCTTATTTAATAAATAAAAAATAATAAGTAAAATGTAAAAATACGGTAAGTACCAAGTAAAAAAATAAGTAAAAATAATTTCATAATGAAGTTTTGGTCGAGATTCAGAAACGGGTACCCCTTCCAGACTGCTAGCGATACGGCCGTGATTGACGGGTGCTGGTACGCCGTACCGTTGCGTACCATCACAAAAAAAGCCCTGGGTAGCAGTAACCTAAGAGAAATGTGCCAACTGTGTGGTACTACACTCGGGAGGTGGAGAATGAACAAGACTTGGTGGTAATTGTGCAGTCGGATATGAAGTTCTCTGAGCAGTGCAGATGGGCTTTCAAAGCAGATCGTGGAGTTTTGTCAATGATATATAGGAATTTTGCTAGCAGAGACAAGGAGGTGATTATACCTCTCTATAAGGCAATGGTCAGGCCACACCTTGAGTACTGCATACAGGTCTGGAGGCCTCATTTTAGGAAGGATGTAGAATTGCTAGAATGAGTACAGAGAAGAGCAACAAGATTGGTGAGAGGAATAAAGGGGTTCTCTTACCAGGAGAGTCTTAAATTCTTTCAGTTGCAACATCTGGAGACTAGGCACTTGCGAGGTGATCTGATTGAGGTGTACAAGGCTTTGAATGGTTTGAGCAGGCTCAATGCTGATGGGATACTTCCACTTGCTGAGATTAAGAACCTGAGGAGGCATAGATTCAAATTGAGGAAAGACAGTTGTAGAATAGATGTGCAGAAGTTTGCCTTTAGCCAGTGGTAGTTGATTGCTGGAACAGACTTCCATCTGTTGTCGTGGAAGTTGCTAGCTTAAATAAATTTAAGGCTGAACTAGATAAACATTTGTAGTGACCAGATGGGTGAAATGGGAAGGGGTTTTTTTTTTTTTTTTTTGGTGATGCTCTATAAGCTTGCTTTCTTGCACCATATGCCTCTGCTAATGCTAAATACTAATGTCATCTGCAATGAACAGTTACAATGAAGATGTAAACTCCTCTGGCCCTGACTGTACAGAGTATAAATGAAAATTTATTTTTACTTTATTTACCATGGCATGGGGTTCCAAATACCATTTAACTTTAGTGCCCTCCCTAACATTGAACCTCAACAGATTGAATGTAATCAACAGATATTTTCCAAAGGTTATTCTCAAATTCATCAACACACATCTTGCACTTTTGATTTCTGGTCTCATGATACTGAGTATGACAAGTCAGTGAATGAGGTACTATGATTTTGAGTGTCTGTATGCATGAAGTAAATACTGATTTACCTTTTCTACATTGTCTTTTGTCTGGTAAATCAATGTACATATTATTCACAAATGTAAAATGCCTTTACAGTGTATGTCCATCCATTTTCTAGTTGCTGGAACAAGCAATTGCCAATCCTGAACAAGCAAAATTTTTGGTTCCTGAGGTGATTGAACGTTTCCGAAATTTTGGAGGAGTAAGTAACTTGACAGAATTTTTATATTTCATTCAAATATAATTATCTTGATATTGATTATCTAGGCTTAAAAAATCTTTAACCCTAACTGATTTGAAAGTAGTGGAAACAAGCTGAGGGTGAACCTCTCATTCAAGAATATACCATTGCCAAGTTAAAGTTATTTCATTCTGAGAATTAAAAAAATATAGAATAAAACTTCATAATTCTGGTATTTAGAATTCAGAACTTTCTGAAAATTTTCCATAAAAAATTTAGAAATGACTGAACTCGCATGCTCTGTTAAGTGCTGTTGCTTTGGCTATTGCAAATAATTTGACATCGAGAAACATTACCATAGCCTCCTGAAGTACCATATTTCCTGATGCGAATCAAGTGCCATGATTTAAGTCTGTCATTTTTATTTTATTTTATTTTTATTTAAGATTATGGACCCAGAAATTACTTCATTCCGTGTTCATTACTTGAGTGCAAGCTTTATCATTAAAATATCTCTCACCTTATGGAATTTTCTTGTAGCTGCTGCTTTGGTGACATTGGGAAAGTTTCCTGAATATCACATTCTAATTCTTAAGTTTGAAAGAAAAACAAAACATAAATCCCTGCTCACTTTAAAAGTGTAGGATATATCACAGATATGAGTTTGATTTGTATTAGGAAAGTTTACCATGGTTGTATTTATTTGTAATTAATTATGTCGATACAGTTACCAAAACTTGCTTTTTTTTCTCTCCTCTCTTTCTAGGCACATTAGTATGTATGCATAAGTGCCTATTGTTTCACCATGTCCATCTGGCCGCACATAACAACTTAACTATCAGTGAATGGTTTTCATGAAATTTTATATTTGGTTCATATAGAAAGATCTGTTGAGCCATCCCAAATTTCATTAAAATTGAACAAATAGAAATCCAGCAATTTATTTTTTTCCATGCAAATTGAATGGGGAAAAAAAAAAAAAAAACATAGATTATGTGTAGTTTTAATGCAGTATTGTTTGCTTTACACAGTCAGTGCATGCTTTGCTTGTATTGTTATATAAGACTCATGAACATTGTGTTGCTTGTGAAGAGATATATATATATATATATATATATGTATAGAGAAAAGAAACTTAAAAAAAGTATCCAGGAGGAGACTTATATTATATGGTTGTAATTAAACTGAATGGTTAAATATCGAGAATGTAAAACTATGGAATTTAATTAAGTGTTCTATCAAGACGGACAAGTTAGTACAATGCATCAATTCTGTACATAGTAAATCACTGAAGTTGGTGAAATGGCATAATTTTCATTACATCTCATATTGTCAATACCTTCACAGTGAGTTGCCCGTCATTGTACTACTTTGAATAAGTAATGCTTTCCCAGTAGAGATGACCATTGTTACTTATTCTCAGTGGATAACACCATGCAGATGGGTGTTTCAAGACTGAATGCCCATTCACCAGTGGGTGGTTGAAATAGCCTTCTATAACGGGGAAACGTTACTTATTTGAAGTAGTACAATGACAGGCAGCTAGTGAGGGTATTCACAATATGAGATGTAATGAAAACGATGCCACTTCACCAACTGCCAATCAGTGAAAATTTTACATGCCTTATGCAATACCCATAACAGTAACAATGCTAGGGGTTATTGTGGAGTTTTTCCATAGTTCATAACTGGGTTGCCAGTTGTTATACCACCGGGTAACTTACCCACCCACCAATGAAGGGCTAAATAGCCCTGAAACAACTGTCTGGGTAATGGTATCCACTGAGAATAAGTAACAATAGTGAAGGCATTCACAATATGAGATGTAATGAAAATGATGCCATTTTACCAACTTCAGTGATTTACTATGTACAGAACTGATGCATTGCACTAATTTGTATGTCTAGTAAATTCCATTTTTGATGCTTTAGCCCTAAATTATTATTTTAATGTTCTTTAAAGTTATAATCTTAGTAATTAATTGATAAGATGATAACTCTATTTACTTTTCACTTCAGTTAATCACAGAAAAAGAAAAGAAAATTCAATTAATTTTAAGAAAAAATATAATGAGCCTGAAATGTAATGCACTGTGTACATTACCTACTTGCAATGGAAGTGTGTTATTGGATGTTTAGACATTACAGTAAACCCCCGCTATTCGTGGGGGTTACATTCCTGAGAAATGCCGCTAATACTGAGTTATGGCTCCCATAGTAATAAAGGGGTTCCATTCCAAAGTATGAAATATATAAGAAAAACTAGTCTAAAATTTTGTCTATGTATGTATTATATGTACCTTCATAATATGACTATGTACATAGACAGTACATAGTGAAATGCAAACATATGGCATCGAAATGAAAATAAGAAACAATTTAATATTAAATCTAATATTTATTAGAAATTTCAAATAAATCTTTCAAACCAGCGCCTTTGCTAGCAAAAAAACTTATCCCACCAGTGCTATCACCAGTTTCGCTAAAGTGTTGATAAAGGAGTTTTGCCTTTTCACGAATGATGAGTGAACTTAACGGAATTTTATTTTGAGTTCGGTCTTCTATCCACAGGTTTAAAGCCTTTTCCATTTTTTTCTAATTTAACTTCACGAGTTACACAGCAAATTTTTGAAGCAATTAGCACGTTTTCACGGACACTACGGCGGATTTTTTTCTTCCGATTTTTTGATTGACCGTACCATTGACTCATTGATTTTATAATGTTTTGCCACTGAGGAGACACTTTCACCATTAGAAATTTTGTCTAATAACTCAATTTTACTCGCTAATGTCATCACCTTCTTTGATCTTTTCACATTTCCCTTATTATTCGTAGCCATATTTTTGTACGGGTTAGAAAGAACTTATCCACAATAAAGTCACTTTCTTCCGTTAACACACTCGAAAAAGTCTGTTTTACACTGCAAAACGGTAGATTTATCACTTTTGTAAGCATATCAATTTATAAATTGATAAATTTATTCAATTTATAAGCATATAAATTAAAAGCAAACGACGAAACCTTCCATGACAAGCGCATAACACATACTGAACAAGGATTAGCGAGAAACATCCACGCTCGCGATTTTGTCACCTCTCTCCCCCCACCCACTGAGCGCTGTTTTGACCGGGAAAGATAATTTTAGCCACGCCCATGTTTTTTTATGGCAGAAAATGTTCATGGCGCTTTAAAATTCACATTTTTTTAGGTTTCATTTTATATTAAATCATCGACCGCGAATAGCGGGGGTTTACTGTACTTAAGAAAAAGCTCAATTGATATCACGTTTTCACAGTATGTTTCTTTGGTTCCTGGGAAGCTTTTAAGATCGGTCATAGCCTCTCCCCCTCCCTGACCACAGAAATCTATTCACATAAGTGCAAGTATATTTCATGTATTACTCTAGAATGAAAAGTCGAATCAAGGCCAAATTTTTAACCTGCATTCTGTTAGTTCTTTGGAAAATTTCAGGTCCAGTTATGATTTCACAGTGCTCATCTCCCCAATAAAATAAGCATAAAGGAAAGTATGTTTTCACATTAATTGACAAGAAAAATGCAGATTTACTACCAAATTTTCAACATATGTTCTGTTGACCTGAGATGGGTCTAAGTTCAATTCTGATTTCATAGAATTCCTTCCCCAGTTTCTCCTACAGAAATATTAGTATAAATTTGGAATAAGTGCCCTAATCCATTCCAAAATTTTGATGCTTAGAACATTTTAAGAATCTTTGTAACAAATTTTCACATCAATGGGTTGACTTATTTTGTTATAAATCATGAATTATTACTATTTGCTAGTGCACTCAAAATATAATGCAGTGCATACTTTAACTAATGTTAACTTAAGATTTCGACTGTGATGCTCTTGAAAGTTTCCCAAAGTGATAGCTACACTATAATTGTCATAGTCACAAAATTGCTTTGCATTGCTCCATCAGAGCATTTCAGAATATTTCTATGGTAGAAAGATAATTATAATTTCTATAATAATAGAAATAGAAATTATAGAATTTATTTCATCTGGAGACTAGGCACCATGTTGCGGTAAAATACTCGTTGTTGTTCATGAAAAATTTTAAACAGTAGGAGGTGATCATGATACCTCTTAGAAGTGGTAGCCAACCATCCCTGAGAAAGGCATAAATTCAAATTGAGGAAAGACAGTTGTATGACAGATGTGTGGAAGTTTGCCTTTAGCAAGCGGGTGGTTGATTGCTGGAACAAACTTCCATCTGTCGTAGAAGTTGATAGCTTAAATAGATTCAAGGCAGAACTAGACAAACATTTAGAGTGAGCGGATGGGTGAAACGAGAAGGGTGTGAGTTTTTTTTAGCTGATGCTATATAAGCTTGCTTTCTTGCATAATGTGCCTTTGCTAATGCTAATGAAAGTATTCTATACTATTCAAGGAATTGCTTCAACATCAAATTTAGGCAGTACCAGGAATTTCACTTAGTGTCTGGATATTTAACAGAAGATGGTTTTAAGATCCATAAGACAGATATTGAGGTTACATCCACAACAAATTAAATATGTTCAACAAGTAATGCCAACTGATCACGTGAGTGGGACATACTTTGCTAATTTTCTTATTGAGATGATATGAAAAACAAGACTGACTTGTTAATGTGTTGTTTACAGACAAGATTGACATTTTTGCTGAGGAAAATTCTGATGCTATTTGAAACTTATGTTGTGTGTAACATCTTAGGAGTGGCTTTGCTAATTTTAATAAATATGTTACCAAGGTGGATTATGTTTAGTTTATATGTAAATTATTATTATCATATATGCAAATATATGATAATGCTAAGCTTACTATACCTAAAACATAGTTAAGTCATATATATCTTTCTCCTGTTATAGTGGTTAACCTTTTTTTACTTGTCTACTCCTAACAGAAAGGGAACGATTTAGTTCAGGCATCCCTTCCTCATGGTTTGATAAGTAAATGAGTGAATTTCTTAATATGTCATTTCTTCCTACTTTGAATTTATCAAATTTTCTGTGGTGAGTTGGAAGGATTATCATGGTGTCATCTTCAGTAGAGAACAACTACAAATATAAAACATATGATCTATTAATATTCTGATTTTCATACCTATAAAAGGGTTTAAGTTTAATGGCTTGCTGAAAGATGTGAAAGTTGGGCAAGTCCTTGGGTATAGAATATTCTAAGTTTATGGTAATACATAAGGACTGTTGGTTTCTCTTAAGGTATAAACTATTTGTAAATTGGATTACTCATACTGAAAGACCAACGAAGCTGGGAGTTGTCCTGATCCTAAAATATTGTAGCTGCATGATATTACCCAAGGATTGATAATTGGGATCTCATGAGTCTGACTGCTTGGATTACCTCCTTTGTGACATGATTACAGACTAGTTTATATACACAGAAGCCTGTGGTAGATATTAACTAATCTATAATCAAGTCACAAAGGAGGTTAGGCAAACTGAGGCAGATTAAAAGAAGTTTTGCTGCCTTTCTTGGCAAAGAATGCCAAGAAAGGCAGCAAAGATTCTTTACTATATTAATAGCAAAAGGGAGTGGGTTGAATCACATTAGTACACTTGATGTTGATGATTTAAATGTTGATGACCTTGGGTTGCTGACAAACTGAATAGGTATTTTATATCTACATTCATGCATGAGTAGTTCTAAAGAGTTCAGAAGTTCACCAAAATCTGTCAGAGAACTAAATAATTTTGTGATGACTGACGGGAAAGTGGAAGAAAAATTGCTGAAAATTAACATAAAAAATACACAGAGTAGTAGTGGCATTTGATGCAAGAAAGCAAATGTATTCAACCTATCAACTTCCACAACGACAGATGGAAGTTTGTTCCAGCAATTAACCACCCGCTGGCTAAAGGCAAATTTCCGCACATCTATTCTACATCTGTCTTTTCTTAATTTGAATTTATGCCCCCTTAGGTTCATAATCTGAACAAGTGGAAGGATCCCATCAGAATTCAGCGTGCTCAACCCATTCAAGGCCTTATACACCTCAATCAGATCACCACGCAGGTGCCTAGTCTCCAGCCACTGCATTTTGCAGAACTTAAGCCTCTCTTGGTAAGAGGATCCCTTCATTCCCCTCACCAATCTTGTTGCCCTTCTCTGTACACGCTCAAGTAAATCTACATCCTTCCTAAAATGAGGCCTCCAGACCTGTACGCAGTACTCAAGGCGTGGCCTGACCATTGCCTTATACAGAGGGATAATCACCTCCTTTTCCCTGCTAGCAAAATTCCTATATATCATTGACAAAACCCCATGACCTGCCCTGGCAGCCTGTCTGCATTGCTCAGAAAACTTAATATCTGACTGCACAATTACTCCCAGGTCTTTTTCATTTTCTACCACCTTAAGTGTAGTACCACACAGTTCGTACGTTTCTCTGGGGTTACTTCTACCCATATGCAGACTTTGCATTTGTCAAGGTTAAACTTCAGTTGCCACTTCTTAGCCCATCTGCCCAAATTATCCAGATCCTGTTGCAGTAGCACACTGCCATTACTGTCATTAACAACCCTGCCAACCTTTGTATCATCTGCAAACTACGACATTAAGCCTGATATACCTTCATCAATATCATTGATAAATATACAAAACAACAGTGGACCTAACACCGAACCCTGTGGGACCCCACTAATAACATTAGTCCAAGAAGAGCAGCACCCATTGATTACCACCCTCTGTCTTCTAGCACTTAACCATCCTTTTATCCATTGTAGCAACTTACCCTTAATACCATTCTGCTCCAATTTGTACAATAGTCTTCCATGCGCAACAGTGTCAAAAGCTTTCCTGAAATCCAAATATATGATATCAAAATTATTTTTTGCATCCAGTTCCTTTGTAACCACATCATAATATCCTATCAAATTTGTCAGACAAGACTTTCCCTTAACAAACCCATGCTGTATCTGAATTATTGCTGCAGTCTTGTCTAGATGATCCTGCAATGCATCTTTAACCAGCGACTCCATTATTTTACCCGGAACAGAAGTTAAACTAACTGGTCTGTAATTACTCCTGTCACCCTTCTATCCCCCTTTGTGAATTGGGGATACATTTGCACATCTCCAGTCCGTGGGAACCTCCCCTGAGTCCAAGGATGCTCTCATAATTATGGCTAAGGGTTTGCTTAGTTGCTTTGCCGCCTCCTTTAATATAACTGGATAGATCCCATCCACCCCAGGTGCTTTTCTTAAGTTTGACTTCAACAATTTCTCTTCCACTTTGCTCTCAGTTATTACAAAATCATTAAGTATCTTGCTACAATTTGATAACCTTCTGCCATTTTCAAACCTTAATAATTCCTCACGTGTGAATGTAGATGCAAAATACTCATTCAGTTTGTTTGCTATCTGAGCAGGATCATCAACAATTGAACCATCGATGTCAAGTGGACCAATCAGATTCATCCCCTTCCTTTTAGAGTTTATATAAGTAAAGAAATCCTTGCTGTTTTTCTTAGCATCTTTTGCCAAGGATTTCTCGTAATCTGCCTTCGCCTGCCGAACCTCCTTTGTGACCTGTTTACAGATTAACTTATATCTGCCATAGGCTTCTGAGTCGCTTGATAATTTATATGCATCCCATGCATTTTTCTTCTCTGTTACAAGTCTCATTAGTTCATTTGACAACCATTTAGGCCTAAACCTTGAACAATATTTCTTAATAGGTATGAACCTTTTGGTAGCTTCCACGATTAATTCCTTGAATGCTTCCCACTTAGAATTTACTGTTGGTAACATCGTCAGTTGATCCTACTGTACAGAATTTAAAAACTGTCGGAGACCACTGTACTAGCCTTTTACGAAAGCAAAAACCCTTTCCTTTACCCCTGATGGTAATTAAATCTTTAAGTAAATCCCACGTCAGTGCACTGTGATCACTGCCACCTAGTGGTTCTTTTATCTGCAAATTCCTAATACATGAATGATCACTGCTGATAACCAGATCAAGAGTATTACTTTCTCTGGTTGCCTCTCGAACATGCTGCTGCAGAAAACAATCATCCAATAAATCCACAAAAGTCTGACTAGTGTGTGAGTGCCCAACCCACAAGTTCCAGTCAATATCTGGGAAGTTAAAATCCCCCATTATAAGACATTCCGATTTACTAGCCCACTCTATTTCTCTGTACAATTGTTCATTGTACTCATTCAAGTCATTAGGCCTATAACACACTCCTACTCTAATTTTTGCTTTCGCAGTGCTTATGCCGCACCAAACTGACTCAACAGTGCACTGTTCATCTATATCAACTGGGTGCACTTCTTTTGATTTTATGTTTTTCTTTATTAACAGTATAACACCTCCTCCCTTCCTATCCTGTCTATCCTTTCTGTACACATTGTACTCCCCAAATTCCAGTTCGGCATTCCTTATATCTGTGTGACACCACGTCTCTGATATCCCAACAATAGTCGCCTTTGATGTCTTGACCAACACTTCAAATTCATCAAATTTATTTACTATACTTCTAGTGGTACATGCTCCTACTCCTATTCTTAGTTACCCTAACACATCCCATATACCCACCTATTTCAGGATGACTGCCATCCGTCCCTGAAACCCCCAACACCCCATGCTCCAGGTCGCTACTTATTCTAATAGAAGTTGTGCAAGAATCACCTTCACCTCTGCTTACGGCTACTGTTAAACTATTAGTCCTTGTATCCCCCCAAGCTATCAGTTTTCCGACTCACCTAACACTGCCTCGATAGCATCAGCAAATATTCTTGCACCCTTTCTATTTAAGTGTATCCCATCCCTGTAGAAGCAGTCTCTCCTGTTAACAAGTACAGTCCAGGCTGAAAAAAATTCTATCCCTTGAGCCTTGCACAATCTTTCCAGGGCCGAATTGATCAACAAGGCTCTCATCATATACTCCCTCCTATCGTGTCTGGACAGAATTGCAGACACTTTCAAATTCAAACCTAATTCACGGCTTTTTTTCAACAGTGACCTGTACTTGTTAAGTAATTCTGCCGGTCTCCTACTCTTAATATCATTAGTGCCAACGTGTACAATTATATCACCTTTTGTGCCCCTAAAAGATGATATCTGCTCTACAACGTCATCAACTTTTGCCCCTGGCAGACATACCCTGGTCCTGTTCCACCTATCCTTTTTACAAAGGATGTTTCCCGTTTCCATGACAATAGAGTCACCAACAACTACTAGTTCCTTTGGGACCAGCGCAATCTGCCTTCGGGGTTGCCGCTGTGTTGCGTGATGACCAAATGCAAGCTCTGGCGTTGATGTGGGCAGCTGAGAGCCTGATGGGCCCCTCAATTTAGATCTTTCGAGGGCATCCACCCTGTCCTTCAAACTCTCATATAGGCCCATAACAACGCTGAGTTGTCGCCTGATTTCCTTACACTCCTTACATCGCGCACACTCAAAGACATCCCCTATGGCAATATCATGTTCCGTTCCATATAGTTCGGCAAACATTTCACAAGTTGCACATTTTTTTAGGCTGTGATGCGTTGGAGAATCGCCCCCCCTCAGTTCTCCCCCGAGTCACAGCACTCCTGCTACTTTGTGCCCGTTGCTTTGCTGCTCTAGTTTGGGGCATGATATTTTAAATTAATAAGATCAATAAATTAAATTAAATTAAATGTCAATACTACACTATCTAATAGAAACAGTGAAGCGTATTACTGTTTCTATAATTATACGTTAGAGCTACCTAGCTACCTCAATTAAAAATTTGAATTCCCTATCACTATATACAAAAACAATGCCTGCAATATTCGAACGAAATAACGGTTTTATAAAGTATTACGTATATCTACAAAAACTGTTTATATAAATTAAAATAAAAATAACCAGCGTAATTATAACTATAAGACTACGTATTAAGTACAATATAAAATAACAATTATGTAAATAAAAAGCAAACACTTATCGTTTTTTTTCGGAGCCTGTAACTCGCAGCTGTATTTTCTAAAGAGAGTCAGCGCCCTCTAAGTGGATGGGATCTATCCAATTATATTAAAGGAGGCAGCAAAGAAGGTAGGCAAACCCTTAACCATAATTAATGGAGCATCCTTGACTTCATGGGACGTCCCTAAGGACTGGACATGTGTGAATGTATCCCAACTTCACAAAGGGGGTTCAACAGGTGAATTATTATAGACCTGTTAGCTTAACTTCTGTTCCAAGTAAAATGATAGCATCTACTGGGAAAGAAGTAATGTAGGACTATCTAGACAGAAATGCAATTATACTGCAATCACAGCATGGATTTGTTAAGGGGCAATCCAGCATGACCAATCTGATTGGATACTATGATGCAGTAACAAAGGAAATGAATGAAAAATAATTTTGATACATTATACTTGGATTTTCAGCAAAGTTTTGATACTGTTGCACATAAAAGACTGCTGTACAAATAGCAGCTTTATCCAGAGGCATTGGCGCCTCCGTAGCCAGGTGGGAAGGAGCAGTAGTGCGTAGCACACGCTTCTTGATTAGACCGGGGTTCGAGCCCGTCACCACCAAATACAAAGGATGCGGAAAGGTCAGGGAATGACCACCGCTTATCCCCGGAGCAATATGGCCTTAGTTGCTAATGCTCCTAAAAACCAAATAACAATAACAACAACAACATCCAGAGGCATTAAGGGCAAATTACCCTTAATGCCTCTGGATAATGGGATGGTGAGTGGGAGAAGACATAGTGGTTATTAATGGACACTATATGCTGGCCTCTATTAACGCGATTAATTCATCCTGCAAACGCATCACACAAAACAGAAACGTGTTAATTGAATATAATAATCAATAGGAAAAATTATAATTGGTCCTTGACCTTCTGGAATGTCCATAAAGAATTTTAAAAATACCTTTTAAATAACTTTTTAACTGTATACAATGTAAAAGATAATAAAAATAATTATGGAATTAAATGTTTATTGCATAAAACAGCGGTTTCCAAACTGTGCGCCGCAGAATATTTTAAATTTTCGAGGGAAACACAGCGATACTCGACATCTGTCGGACACCGTGCGAACTACTAGCTCGAGGTAGTTCACAGTTTCAACATTTCTTATTAAGTTGTTTGGACCTAACTACTAAATGGAATTGTTAGGTATTTCTTTTGGTCTGGGTGCGCCGTGAAAAAATTACTGAGACACTAAGAGCGCTGTGAACCGAGAAAGTTTGGGAATCTCTGACATAAAATACATAATGAAGAAATGACTGTTGCGGAAATATTTGAACAGTGTTGACTTTCTCTTTTCATCAATCAATTTCCGATAGCCGACAACAATCTTCTCTGGGCCCTGGCGAAATAAATATCGCAGAGAACCTCAAACCTCTTGTTCGAGGTTCTCTGCTATACGAAAGATTTCATCTAGTTCTTTTACCGTTATTTCCTTCGCGGTAACATTTTCATCTGGTTCGTTTAAAAATTTGAATTTTTAAATGCAAGTCTGCATTGACTTTATTAGCAGGAGACAAACAAGTAACATGTCTTCTTCAGATGGTTGATGGAACACACCGAGGGGGCCAGCAGGCAAACCTTTGTTTATTGCCCGTCCGATGCACAGTAAGCTTACCACGCGATCACGTTAACTGGAAATTTGCATCGTGTAAAGTGAAAAGTGGTATAATTTTTTCAAATAGCGGTAACTGAAAAATGCGTTAATTGAACTCGCATTATGCGAGGCCTGGCTGTACTCTCAATGGACTAATGTTATTAGTGGAGTTCCCCCAGGGTTCAGTGCTGAGCCCATTTTTGTTTTCTATAATTATTAATGATATTGATGAAGGTCTGCCAGGATTAATGACAGTAATCAGGGTAGCTACTGCAACAAGATCTAAAAAAAATTAGGAAGATGGGTTAAGAAATGGAAGTTGAAGTTTAGTATTGAAAAATGCAAGGTACTGTATGTGGGTAACAGTAATCCCAATGCCAGGATGGTTATGGGGTTTTATCAATGATATACAGGAACTTTGCTAGCAGGGATAAGAAGGTGATTATCCCATTGTACAATGCAATGGTTAGGCTGCATCTTAAGTACTGCATACAGATCCTGAGCTCTCATTTTAGGAAAGATGTTGATCTGCTGGAACAGGTACAGAAAAGGACAATGAGATTGATGAAGGGAATGAAAGGGGGTCTTACCAAGAGAGACAGCAGTTCTGCATATTGCAGCGTCTTGAGACTAGGCACTGTGAGGTGATCTGATTGAGGTTTTTATAAAGCTTTGAATGGATTGAGAAAGCTCAATGTTGATAGCATTCTTCCTCTTGCCCAGGCTACACACATGAGGGGGCATAGACTCAAATTGAAGAAGTATGGCTTCAGGATAGATGTGCTGAGGTTCACTTTCAGGCAGTGGGTGGAACAAACTTCCATCTGTTGTTGTGGAAGTGGGTAGTTTGAATAAATTCAATTAAGAACTAGACAGATGAATGGAGGGATGGACACAAGTAGGTAGTTTTTTTTTTAGACTACGCATGCTTAGTCCATTCTGTTTCATGAACCTGAAGCACCAATTGTGTCCTTTGAAATCAGTAACTTCTTTTTCATCAGCAATTCTTCTTGCCTCATGCTGAACCATCTTTGTGGACACAGGAATTGCCCTTTGCTCTTCAATCCATATCTTCAATTCCCTCTCTAAATCAGGCCATTTTGCTGACTTGCCTCTCATGGCCTCCTTCTGTCGTGGCATTTTCAGTAGGGTTTCTTCTTCCTGCAGCCAGTCTCTGATTGTTTTCTCAGTTGGAGGAGGACCAAACTTACGTTCATCAGCATTATTTCCATTCACTTTTGCAAACTGGATCACTTTTAACTTGAATTCAGCACTGTACGAAAATCTTTTCTGAGCCATTTCTGGGCAGAACGTGGCAAAATGTAACCTAATATACCGGTAACAAGTGCGAAACAATGAGTGCAAAGACAACAAGCGCGAAAAAGTGGGAAATGCAAGTAAAAAAAATCTACACCCATACAGTATATGACGCACCCAGTTTTTAGACCCCAAATTTTTTGAAAAAAGGTGCATCTTATACATACGGTACTTGAATTTTACAATATTAATATTTTTAATATGCTAGGTTCGTATAGAAGATGATATTGCTGTTACTGCTGATGGAATGGAACTCCTTACGTGCGTTCCACGTACTGTTGATGAGATTGAATCATTAATGGCAGAAGGGCGTCAGGTAGCAAGTCACTTTCCGCAAGAAAAGCTACAATAAGGTAAATCAATTTTGTTCCTAAATACATTAATTTGTTTATGAACTGCTGTGTTATATGTAGTGGGGAAGAAATTTGTAATTGTTATTAGATAAATATTAAGTCAAATTAATCATCATTATTTAGTTTTAAGTATGAAGTTTTAAAGCAGCAACGTTACTTTCTTTTGTAAATTTTAGTTCAAATTTATTTTGCAGGAGGAGATGAGCGGTTGGACATCTGGTCTGTTTGATATGGAAACACGAACACTATGCCCCATATTTTGTTATATAATGTTGGTTTTTCTATATATTGGTAATGGATAATTAGTCTGTTATATTATCATAAGGTTTGTTTGTTTTTTTTTCACTCTGGGCCTACATCAAATTGCCACTCAATTAAAATGTTTTTTATTTAATGAAAAAGAGAAATTTTCAATAACTTCATAAAAGTAAAATAAAAATTGTCTGAAAAACAAAATCAGCAGATTAATATATTGCAATTTCACAAACTGCTATAGTTTTTTGTCTGATGTGTAATTGTTTTGTTAAAAATGTTTTGATATAATAAGAATCTATTTTCAATTATAAAAAATTGACTGAATCACTTGTATAGAAAATTTTCATTCTTATTTTTTATTTCATATGATACATATGAACATGCTGTGTTACATAAAATGTGAAACATAAATGAGCATTTGGATATTTTAAAAATTTCATTGAAGCTTAAAAGATTAAATATTACCAGTTTATAAAAAAATTTAAAAAAGCATGTAATAGGAAAAAAATATTTACAGATTTAAAAAAAATTACGCACTTAATTATTATTTACTCAAAAAAAATTATGTAAATAATACAAGTTGGTTTGCACACTACAAGTACAATTTAAAAATTAATTTCAGAAAAACAAAACATGTTAGCGGGTTAGCATTAGCATTAGTTGAGGCATATGATGCAAGAAAGCAAGCTTATACAGCATCAGCCAAAAAAAAAAAAAAAAAAAAATCCCTTCCCATTTCACTCATCCAGTCATTCCAAATGTTTGTCTAGTTCAGCCTTAAATTTATTTCAGCTATCAACTTCCACAACAACAAATGGAAGTCTGTTCCAGCAATCAACTACCCACTGGCTAAAGGCAAATTTCCGCACATCTATTCTACAACTGTCTTTCCTCAATTTGAATCTACCCCTCAGGTTCTTAATCTAAGCAAGCGGAAGTATCCTGCCAGTATTGAGCCTGCTCCATTCAAGGCCTTATACACCTCGATCAGATAACATCGCAGGTGCCCAGTCTCCAGATGCTGCAACTTGCAGAACTTAAGCCTTTCTTTGTGAGTGCACCCCTTTGTTCCTCTCACCAATATTGTTGCCCTTCTCTGTACTCGTTCTAGCAACTCTACATCCTTCCTAAAATTAGACCTACAGATCTGTATACAGTACTCAACGTGTGGCCTGACCATTTCCTTATACAAAGGGATTAATTACCTCCTTGTCTCTGCAAGCAAAATTCCTGTATGTCATTGACAAAACTCCATGACCTGCTCTGGCAGCCTGTCTGCACTGCCCAGAGAACTTCATATCTGACTGCACAATTACCCCCAGATCTTTTTCATTCACCACCTCCCTGAGTGTACTACCACACAGTTGGTTCATTTCTCTTGGATTACTGCTACTCATATGGAGTATTTTGCATTTGTCAATGTTAAACTTTAGTTGCCACTTCTCAGTCCATCTGCCTAACTTTTCTAACTTTTGTACCTTTGTACCATCTGCAAACGTGGTCATTAAGCCTGATATACCTTCATCGATATCATTGATAAATACACAAAAGAACAATGGGCCCAGCACTGAACCCTGGGGAACTCCACTAATAACATTTGTCCACGAAGAGCAGTGTCCATTGATTACCACTCTCTTTTGTCTCCCACTCAACCATCCCTTTATCCATTGCAGTAACTTGCCCTTAATGCCATACCACTCCAATTTGTACAGCAGTTTTCCGTGTGCAACATTATCAAAAGCTTTCCTGAAATCCAAGTATATGATATCAAAATTATTTTTTGTATCCCGTTCCTTTGTGACCACATCATAGTATCCAATCAGATTGGTCAGACAAGACTTCCCCTTTACAAATCCATGCTGTGTCTGAACTATTACTGCTGTCTTGTCTAGGTGATCATGCATCACCTCCTTAACCATTGACTCCATTATTTTCCCCGAAGCAGAAGTTAAACATTATTTTCCCTGGAACCGAAGTTAGATATTAACAGGTCTATAATTATTTCTCTCCCCCTTTGAATCCCCTTTTATGAATTGGGGATACATTTGCATATCTCTACTCCATGGGAACCTCCCCTGGATCTAAGGATGCTCTCATAATTATGCTAAGGGTTTGTTAACTTCCCTCACTGCCTCCGTCAATGTAGCTGGATAGATTCCATCCACCCCAGGTGCCTTTTTTATGTTGAATTTCAACAATTTCTCCTCCACTTTGCTCTCAGTTATTACAAAATCACTTATCTCTCTGTTAGAGTTTGATAAACGTTTGGCATTCTCCTCCTTGAATAACTTCTCATTTGTGAATGTAGATGCAAAATACTTATTCAGTTTATCAGCTACTTGTGCAGGATCATCAATAGTCGAACCATCTATGTTAAGTGGACCAATCTGATTCATCCCTTTCCTTCTAGAGTTTACATAAGTAAAGACCTCTTTGCTTTTTTTCTTTGCATCCTTTGCCAAAGATTTCTCGTAATCTGCCTTTGCCTGTCTAACCTCCTTTGTGACTTGATTACAGAATAGCCTATATCTGCCGTAGGCGTCAGTGTCACCTGATAATTTATATGCATCTCGTGCATTTTTCTTTTCTGCCACAAGCCTCATTAATTCATCTGACATCCATTTAGCCCTGAACCTTGAACAGTATTTCTTAGTTGGAATGAAAAGCCTAGTAGTCTCCAAGATTAAGTTCCTGAAGGCTTCTCATTTAGAATTCACCATTGGTAACATCATCAGTTGATCCCACTTATCATCAGTTGATCCCATCATCAGTTGATCCCACTGTATAGAATTTAAAAACTGTCTGTGACCTCTGTAGTCACCTTTACAAAAGCCAAAACCCTTCCCTTTACCCTTGATGGTAGTTACATCTTTAAGTAAATCCCACGTCAGTACACTGTGATTCTGTCACCTAGTGATTCCTTTATCTGCAGGTTGTAAGAATACTGCTGAATGGATGGTAGAAAGGTACTGAAATGCTCATAAAGTAAACCCAGCACAAGTGGAAAATTTAAATGTCTTGCAGTCAGATACACTGGTGAAGATCACACAGAATTTCACAATTCATTTACTTAAAATATTAAGGACCTTTTAGTTTTCTTGAAAGACTTTTTTTTTTTTATATTATTAATTATGAAAATCCCAAATGTTAGGTAATAGAACCTATCGTTCTTAGTAAGGTTTAGAAGATAGAACATATTTGCTGGCATTAGACTTGAATTTCTCTAATGTTGGTGACATGTTACTTTAGTCAATATTAATAATAGTAATAGTAATGGAAAATAATGCAAGAAAGCATGCATATATAGCATCAGCCAAAAAAGTTCACACATTCATACCCTCCAAGAATCTGTCTAGTTTTCTCTTGAATTTATTCAACCCATCCACAACAAAAGATGAAAGCCTGTTCCAGCAATCAACCGCCTCCTGAGTGAAGGCAAACTTCCACACATCATCCTTCAACCATCATTCCTCAACATGAATTTATCCCCCCTCATGCGTGTAGTCTCAGCAAGTGGAAGAATACCATTAATATTCAGCTTACTCAATCCATTCAAGGTATTAAACACCTCAATCAGATCTAACCATAGGTGCCTACTCTCAAGATACTGTAGTTTGCAGAACTGAAGCCTTATTAGGTAATAACACCCTTTTCTTCCCTTCACCAATCTAGTTGCCCTTCCCTGCACCCATTCTGGCAGATCTGCATCCTTCCAAAAATGAAGCCTCCAGACCTGTATACGATACTCAAGATGCGGCTTAACCATGGCCTTATACAATGGGATAATTACCTCCTTGTCCCTGTTGGCAAAGTTTCTGTATATCATTGACAAAACCCCTTTAGCTGTCCAGCAGCATGTCTGCACCCTCAAAGAATTTCATGTCTGACTGCACAATTACCTCCAGATCTGTTTCATTTTCCACTTCTCTGAGTGTAGTAACACACAGTTGATAAGTTAATCTGAGGTTACTGCTAGTCATGTTCAATATCTTGCATTTGTCAGTGTTAAACTTCAACTGCCATTTCTCAGCCCATCGACTCAATTTTCCTAGACCTTGTACACTATACCTTAATCAATATCATTGATAAATATTGAAAACAGCAATGGATCTAGCACTGAACTCTGGGGAACTCTAATAATAATATTAGTCCACAAAGAGCAGTGCTTGCTGATAAGCACTCTCTGTCTTCTTCGACTTAACCATCCCTTTATCCATATCAGTAACTTTCCCTCAATGCCACATTTCTCCAGTTTGCACTATAGTCTTTTGTGTACAACAGTATCAAAAGCCTTCCTGAAATCCAGGTATATGATGTCAAAATTATTTTTTGCATCCAGGTCCTTGGTTGGTGCATCATAGTAACCTATCAGATTGGTTAGACAAAGACTGCCTATTGACAAATCCATGCTGTGATTGCAGTATAATTGCATGCCTGTCCAAATAGTCTTGCAGTGATTCCATTATTTTCCTTGGAACAGACATTAAGCTCACAGGTCTATAATTACTTATGTCGCTTTTCGATCCCTCTATGAATTGAGCGTATATTTGCACATCTCCAATCCATAGTAACCTCCACTGAAACCAAGGATGCTCTCATAATTATGCCTAAAGGTTTGCTTATCTCCTTTGCTGTCTCCCTTAATATAATTGAATAAATTCCATTCTGCCCCAGGTGCCTTTTTTATGTCCATTCTTAACTATTTCTCCTCCACTTTCTTTTCACTTATCACAAAGTCATTTAACTCCTCGTTAGGGTTTGATAAACCTCTGGCACCCCTTCCCTAAAGTATTCCTTGTGCGAATGTAAATGCAAAATACCTTTTCAATTTGTCTGAACATGAGCAGGGTCATCAACAGTTGACCCTTAGACATCAAGTGATTCCAATGTGATTCAATCCCTTCCTTTTACTGTTAATATAAGCATAGAAGTATTTGCTGTTTTACTTTGCCACAGACTTTTCATAATCTGCCTTAGCTTGCCTAACCTCCTTTGTGACTTGATTACAGATCAATTTATATGCATCCCATACACTTTTCTTCTCTGCCACATCTCAGTAGTTCATCTGACATCCATTTAGGTCTCAGCCTTGAACAGCCTTGAATTTCTTTGCTGGTATGAAAAGTCTCCATAGCCTAGTGGTCAGGAACGGGAGTGCAGTAACACAAGCTCTTTGAGGAGGCCCGGGTTCAAGTCCCTGACTGCTAAATATAGTCGATCTGCCAATCCACACTAGACCAGCATGGCAGATTATGGTCCATTTCCCTTAGCATGAATCATTGAGGAGGCGTCCATCCTGCAGCAGATTGATAATGGCTGCAGTTTACTTTGTTTTTTTATGAAAAGCCTAGGAGCTTCTTGATTACTTCCCTGAATACTTACCATTTACAATTTCTTCTTTTTACATCATCAGTTGGTCCCACTGCTCGCAATTTAAAAACTGTCTGAGACCCTTACAAAAACAAAAGCCTTTCTCTTGACAGTAGTTATGTCTTTAATTAAATTCCACATTAGTACACTGTGATTGCTACCATCCAGTGGGTCTTTTACCTGCAGATTCTTAATGCATGAAGAATCACTACTCATAACCAGATCAAGAGTACTGCTTCCTCATGTTGCCTCTAATATGCTGCTAGAAAACAGTCATTTAAGAACTCCACAAAAGTCTTGCTTGTGTGTGAGTAACCAATCAACAAATTCCAGTCAACATCTGAAGAGTTAAAATACCCACACTAGACCAGCATGGCAGATTATGGGACATTTTGATTTGCTGGCCTATAACACACTCCTACTCTCAATTTTCTTTTCCCAGTGCTTATATTACACAACACTGACTCAACATTTCATCCATCATTCAATTAAACTAGATGCACTTAGATTTAATATTCTTCTTAACTAAGAGTCTAAACCTTCCACCTCTCCTGTCCAGTCTGCCTTTCCTGTATACATTTTACTTCCCATATTCAAATTCACCATCACTTATGTCTGAGTGACACCATGTCTCTATTATTCGTACGCCTGCATTCAATGACTTAATCAGTACTTCAAATTCTTCAAATTTTTTTACAATGCTCTTAGCATTAGTGTACATGCAAGTTTCCATGTACATGTTCTTACTGTTAGTTACCCTAACACAGCCCATGTATTTATTTGTTCCATGATGACCCACAGTAAGGCCTGAAATCCCAGACACCTTGCTTTCCAGGCTGCTACATATACCAATAGTAGCAATGCAAGAATAACTTTCTCCTCTGCCTGTGGCTCAAGTTAAACTATTAATCTATGTATCCCTCCCCAAGCTAGCAGTTTTCTCACTCACATATTAATAGAGGCAAGTGATGCAAGAAAGCAAGCTTACTGCATCAGCCAAAAAAAAAATTCCATTTCACCCATCCATTCCATCCAATAGTTTTAGTACTTCCTTGAATTTATTCAAACTCTCCACAAAAACAGATCTTGAAGGCAAACTGCACATCTATTCTGTAACCATCCATCCTCAGTTTGAATTTATGCCCCCTCATGTTCATAGTTTGAGCAAGAGGAAGAATCCAATCAACATTTAGTGTGCTCTTGCCATTCAAAGAGTGTTAAACACCTCAATCAGATCACCTGGCAGGTGCCTAGTCTCCAGATGCTGCAATTTGCAGAACTTAAGCCTTTCTTGGTAATAGCCCCTCTTTGTTCCCCTCACCAATCTTACTACCCTTCTCTGTAGTTGTTCCAGCAGCTTTACATCCGTCCTAAAATGAGAGCTCCAGAACTGTATGCATTACTCAAGATGTGGCCTGACCATTGCTTTATAGAATGGTATTATCATATATTCCTGCTAGCAAAATTCCTGTATATCATTGACAAAACACCATGAGCTGTCCTGGCAGCCTATTTGCACTGCTCGAAGAATTTAATCTCTGACTGCACTGAGTGTAATTACTCAGGTCTTTTTTGTTTTCCACTACCCTGAGTTTAGTATCATATAATTGGTAGATTACTTTGGGATTACAGCTCTCCATATGCAGTATCTTACATCTGTCGGGTTAAACTTGAATTGCCATTTCTCAACCCATGATGGTAGCAAGGTCCCCCCCCCCCTCGGAAGATCAGGTTTTTTGTCCAGTAAACAGCAAATTGACCACAGAACATGCAATTTACAGACAGTATATACAGAGCAATATGGTCTTAGTCACTAATGTTCCTAAATTTCTACTACAATAAAAACAACTGTCAGGGTGCTGAGCCATGCTATAAACATCTTTCATTACAAACCATTTCTTGGGGGAATGTCAGTTACTAAACAATATGCTGCATAAATCTGCCCTTGTAAGGTAAGGCATAGTTGACAATTTCTGTATGAATAGGAACAGTGGTTGAATTTCTTGGAAAATGTAAATTCTTTATTCAGTTGCCAATTGCAATTTTTTTTTTCATTACCTGTTAATCAAATTATTATTATTTTGAGGGCAGAATCTTTGCAAGTTATATTTCTCTGAAATAGGTGGTTTGAACACCCTTGCTTTAGTGCATATTTTCCATAAATTTTTACTGGATTAATCTGTAATGTAGCAGTAAAAACTACTACATTCATCTGAAACCTAACAAGTTGGATGTAGTATGATAAATAAAAAACCTTTAAAGGTTCTTCCATTATGATGGCATTTGAACACACTTGAAAAAGAACAGTGTTCTTGTGTGTACATCTCCTCCAATAATTTTTCTAAAAGTTTGAATAAATTCAACTCGTTCCTTGAATTTATTCAAACTACTCACTTCCACCACAACAGATGGAAGTTTGTTCTAACAATCAACTGCCCGCTGACTGAAAGAACTTGCAGGAATTATCTTGAAACACAAAACTGAAGCCCTCCCTTTATTCTTTTTTTTGGCTGATGCTATATGAGCTTGCTTTCTTGCATCATATGCCTCTATTAATGCTAATGAATTCTCATACCCAGCCTTCGTATGCCAAACCTACTATGTGCACGTTAGTAGCACAGCTAGTGCAATCATCATCATCATCCTCCCCACACTGAATGGGAAAGATCTGAGTTCAAATCCCATCAGCAATGCGAGGAATTTTTAAGGATCGTTTTTTCCACGCCGTGGCTAAGTAAGTCAGTCTCAGCTGAGGTTGACGTGGTTTTTAGTAACAGAAATTCAGGTTTTTTTGTCCAGTAAACAGCAAATCGGCCACAGAACACATGCAGTTGACAGATATGTTCTAATATGTATGTAAATATTGTGCCATATATATACTGCACAATGGGACCTAAATTGCTGATGTGCCTAAAACCCTACACCAACTGGCAACCAACCCACTATATGGTCTTGTCAGAAATCAATATATATTTGTGATCTCATCTCAACTGCTCTTTTCTCCGTAATTGTCCAGTACTGACTTTATATTCTCCATTGTCATGTATTTTTAAAATCTTTTTTTTTTTTTTCATCTTAGCATCCTTGTTTGATATCTCAAATGAAATGAATTTGGTTCATTTCATTTCAAAAAGTTCTGGGACGTTGCCCTCATGGGCAGCACAGTTGGTCAGATCGCCATACTCCCCCACACTGAGTTCAAGTCCCATTGATTACGAGAGGAATTTTTCTGGGCATTTTTTGCTTGACTGAGTGTGTCAGTCTCAGGCATAGGTAGAATGGTGTTTTTCTCCCAGAAAGTTGAGTTTTTCGTTCAGCAAACAGAAAATCAATCTCAGAATACACACAATATACAATGCAATGGCCTCAGTTGCTGATGCTTCTAAAATCCTACTACAACAGCAGGGCCATCAAACTTTTTTGACTGGAGGCAAAATGAAACTGCCGAACAAAGAACAGTTTCTAACCACTAATTATGCATTACTGATACTAAGAATTAATACTAGAAGAAAAGGGTTAGCATTAGCATTAGTAGAGGCATATGATGCAAGAAAGCAAGCTTATGCAGCATCAGCCAAAAAAAAAAAAAACCCCGCTCCCATTTCACCCCTCCGTTCTTTCCAAATACCTATCCAGCTCAGCCTTAAATTAATTTAGGCTATCAACTTCCAAACAAAAGATGGAAGTATGTTCCACCAATCAACTACCCGCTGGCTAAAGGCAAACTTCCGCTCATCTATCCTACAACTGTCATTCCTCAATTTCAACCTATGCCCCTCAGGTCATTATTCCGAGCAAGAGGAAGAATCCCATCAGTATTCAGCATGCTCAAACCATTCAAGGCTTTATACACCTCTATCAGATCACCTTGCAAGTGCCTAGTCTCCAGACACTGTAATCTACAAAACTTAAGCCTTTCTTCGTAAGAGCAACCCTTCATTCCATTCACTAATCTTGTTGCCCATCTCTGTACTCGTTCCAACAGCTCTACATCCTTCTTAAAATGAGGTCTCCAGACCTGTATACAGTACTCAAGATGTGGCCTGACCATTGCCATATACAAGGGGATAATCACCTTATTCCTGCTAGAAAAATTCCTGTATATCATTATCATTGACAAGACACCATGAACTGCTGAGAAAACTTCACATCTGCCTGCGCAATTACCCCCAGGTCCTTTTCATTCTCTGTCAGTGTCGTACCACAGAGTTGATTCATTACTCTAGGGTTACTGTTTCCCATATGTAGTACTTTACATTTGTCAATGTTAAACTTCATTTGCCACCTCTCACAGAGATGGGCTGAGAGCCCATCTTCTCAACTTTTCTAGATCCTGTTGCAGCAGTGTACTGTCATTAGTGTCCTTAACAACCCTGCCAACCTTCGTATTGTCTGCAAACTTGGACGTTAAGCCTGATATACCATCATCAATATCATTTATAAATACAGAAAACAACAATGGACCGAACACTTGAATCACATTGGTCCATTGAATATAAATGGCATAACTGTTAATAATCCTGTATTTACCATTGGGCTTCTAATACTTATTAAATAGGCATTGGGAGTTAAATTATTTCTTATCAATGTAATGGAAGGTGGAAAAGAAATTGCTGCAGCTAAAAATTAACAAAGCATCATAGAATCAGAGCATTCCATATAGACTGTAAATATACAAATGTATCTCAAGCATCAAGGGGCAAAGGGTAACTATAGAACCTGAAAGTTTGGCTTCTGTGCCAGTGAAAATAATGGACAATAAGTAAAGAAGAAATGCAAGATCAGCTTTTATGTCTTGCCATAAAGTAATGACAGCCCAAATGTGTTAAAGGCAAACGATGCCTGATCTTTCTGATTACCTGGTGTGCAGTCGTCAAAAAGGAACTGGATATGAAGCATAATACTAAGAATAATCTTAGTATTATTCTTAGATTTAATGCTGTTATTGATATTAATAGTAGCACATGATGCAAGAAAGCAGGCCTATAAAGCATCAGCCAAATATCCCACCCACATCACCTGTTCATACCCTCCAATAATTTATCTAGTTCTTCCTTGAATTTATTCCAACTATGCCCTTCCATAACAACAAATGGAAGCTTGTTCCAAAAATTAACCACCCACTGGCTGAAGGCTCAATTGGACACATCTATCCTTTTGTAATTTGAATTTATACCTCCTCATGTGTGCACTCTCAGTGAGAGGAACAATGCAATCAAAATTTAGCTTACACAAGTCAAGGCCTTAAACACCTCAATCAGACCTCACAGGTGTCTAGTCTCTAAAAGTTGCAATTTGCAGAACTGAAGTCTTTTTTGGGAAGAACATTTCATTTCCTTCACCAATCATGTAGATCTGCTGGAATGGGTGCCCTTCTCTGCACCCATTCCATCAGATCTACATCGTTCCTTAAAAGAGGTCTCTGACCTGTATGCAGTATACTCAAGATGCAGCTTAACCATAGCTTTTATGTAAAAAATGGGATAATCACCTTATTCCTGCTAGCAAAATTCCAGTATATCATTGACAAAACCCCATAAGTTGTCCTGGCATCGTCTGTTCTGCTCATAGAACTTCATATCTGAATACACAATTATCCATAGGTCTTTAATTTTCCACTACCCTGAGTGTAGTGCCACAGGCTCTTACATTAATCGGGGATTACTGCTAGCCACTTGCAGTACCTTGCATTTGTTGATATTAAAGGTCAATTGAACCAATCTACCTAATTTGTCTAAATCTGGTTGCAGCAGCATACCCTGATTACTGTCATTAGCTACACTGCCGACCTTCGGGTCTTCTGCAAACTTATACATTAAGCTTGATATGATTTCATCAATATTATTAATAAATATACAAAATAACAATGAGCCAAGAACTGAACTCTGGGGGACTCTGGTAATAACATTAGTCCAAAAAGAGCAGTGTCCTTCGATAATCGCCACTGTCTTCTCCGATTCAACCACGCCGTAACTTGCCCTTCATGCCACACTGCTCCAATTTATACAGCAGTGTTTTATGTAAAACAGACTCAAAGGCTTTTTTGAAATCCAAGTACTGTACATAATATTAAAATTATATTTGCATCCAGCTCCTTTGTTACTGCATTATAAGGGGCTCACATCTGGTGAGTATGGACTTGGCACACCCCCAGAGTCAGCTGGATATCATCATTATTCTCTTTCTTGGTGTTTCCCTTCTACTCCTCTCTCTCTCTCTCACAGGCACACACACAGGGTAACTCAGAATTTTTTTTTTTTGGCTGGTGCAGCATAAGCCTCAGGCTTCCTTGCACTATATGGCTAATAATAATATCCAATCTAATTGCGCAGATTAGATCGCCCTGTGTCAAATCCATGCAATGACTGCCATGTTGCATTCCTGTCGTGGCTCTGCATTACTTCTTTAATCAGAGAATCCATCCATTTTTTCCCTGAACGGAACTTAAGAGAATTGGGGGAAACATTCCTGCATCTCCAGTCCATACGGACCTCCCCCTGAATCTGTCGATGATAATTATTACGGCTAAAGATTTTTTTACCCCTTTGCTGCGTATCTACATATAATAAAATAGATCACATACACTCCAAGTGTATTTTTTATGTTCAGTTTCAACAATTTCTCCACACATGCCATTCAGTTATCACAAAATAAACTTTATCACATAGTCCATAACATACGACATTAATATTAGAGTTTTTAGTATCAGCGATTTGACGTATCGCAAATAGGTTGCTCAAGAGTTCGATTCACATAGGTTGGCAGTAGATGATTAAATTTATTATCAATTATAACTATTTAGAATTTACAAATGTAATACACACATAACTTAAACTTTATAGGAGATAGGAATTCATATATTCAATAACGTAAACTTCATAGCATAACCAGTGCATAGTGTTATTATTGCACTAAGATATACACTGCCCTACCATTAATATCCGGACACCTGCCTTTATACAAAAAGTTTTTATTGTGTCATTTAATATTTTGTGCTGAAACCTGTTGCTTTTATGACGGCCTTCAATCTTTGAGGCATACTCTCAACCGGTTTTTTTTTTATAAATATCAGGTGTTATGTTCCTCCACTCGGCCTTTAACACAGCCACCAGTTTGGCCTTGTTCTTTGGGCGATCTCGACATGCACGTAACTGACAATCCAATACATTCCAGAGATACTCGTTCCGAATCGAATGCTCGATTCAGATCAACACTCCGGCCTGGCCAGTCCAACTTTTCCACACCCATATCCTCAAACCACTCTGTTACGACCCGAGCAGTATGGTATGGCGCATTGTCTTGCTGATACAGGTATAGGCCTCTGACGTATTGTCGTAATGTTGAAATGCACAATTGCCCAGGTTGTTCTGGGCCGACCAGGCTAGCCAGGTGGGTAAAGTGCCTGCCTAGTAACCCAAAGGTCACGGGTTTGAATCCCGCCTCGGGCTTGGATTAGAGTAGTGCAAAAAACTTGGGAGGTGCATTATGGCCACAGAAGCCAGCTTGCATTGGCATCAAAGACAGCTTGCATTGATCAGGCAATATAGCGGCAATCCCCAAGAAGACAGAATGCTCTGGTCCCACAGGAGCTAGTTGTGGTCAGTGACCCGACTGCCAGGAAAATTGGAAATATGCGCAAAAAGAATAGGTGGATATCTCTGACAGGGCAAAAAGATGATGACGTGCAGCAGATATCATACAGTTGCACAAATGGCGATACTGTTGTACATGTTGGCACTAATAAAATTAAGAGTAGGATATATGCAGACTTATTTAACAAGTACAGGTCAATGTGGAAAAAAATGTTGCCAGTTAGTGTTATATTTGAAAGTGTCAGCAATGCAGACCAGACGCGACAGTATATAATCAGAGCTTTGTCAATTAAGTTGACCTTGGAGAGTATGTGTAAAGGCTCAGGGTATGATTTTTCCCATGATCTGCTCTTATTACCAGCAGAGACTGCTTCTACAGGGATGGGATACACTTAATGGAAGTGTTAGGTGGGTTCGAAAACTGTTACCTTGGGGGAATTCACAGAATAATAGATTAACAGTAGCTGCAGGTAGATGTGAAAGTGATTCTTCGACTGTGTCTATTGTAATGAGCAGCAGCCTGGAAAGCAAGTTGGGGGGTTCAAGAACTGCTGGTAGTCATCATGGGACAAGTAAGGTGTGTTAGGGTAACGAAGCATAAGAACAATTGCTTGTGTACTTGCCTGTGCAGCAATGCAGCCCTCGTCGAAAGCACAGTTGGAAGGGTCGCTGTCCTCCCTACACCACGTGGAAAAGACTTCCTTTTGAATCCAATCGATGATTGTAGGAATTTTTATGGATTTCTACCCAAGGGGATCACATCTGGTGAGTATGGGCTTGGCAAACACAGGGTCCTGAGCTGGATATCATCATTCTTCGCTTTCTTGGTGATTCCTTTCTACTTCTGATCTCTCTCTCTCTCTCTCTCTCTCTCTCAGGGTAACATGGAAATTTTTTTTGGCTGGTACAGCATAAGCCTCAGGCTTCCTTGCACCATATGGCTAATAATAAAAACGTGAATGAGTTAGTCGGTCATGGGCGAGGCTAGCAAGGTTTTTCTCCCGGAAACTTGTGTTTTTCGTCCGACAAACAGGAAATCTACCTCAGAACACACACAATATATAGACAATACACATGAAACAACATGGCATTAGTTGCCGATGCTTGTAAAACCCAATAACAGCACCAATGCTAGACTTATAGAAAATAAATTAGATGAATTTGAAATGTTCAGGATATCAAAGGCGGATATTGTTGGTATATCAGATATAAGCAATGCAGAATTTGGGGAGTGTAATGTGTATAGGGAGGATAGGAAGGGACGATTGGTTATGCTGTTGGTTAAGAAACATGAAATCTACAACAGTGCAAGCAGGTGACATGAGTGAGTCTGGTGTGACGTTAATACTGAGAAAGAAAAATGAATGTAGGAGTGTGTAATAGACAATGACTGATGTGCACAACGAATAACTCCACAGAATTACTTGCCAAATCTACTACGATATAATAGTGTACTCAAAATTAATTCATTAGCGCACAATAAACAATCACGTAGTATCCCCCTACTCCCTTCCAGTTAATCTGAAGAAGAAACTGATAAAACAAAGTCCGTCTATTAGGTAAAACAGGACATAATTTGAGGAAAGTAATAAATTACAAAACCTGGCTATATTTCTTAAAACAATGTAATTTTAACAATCACTTCCTCAATAGTTTCGTTCTGAAAGGCCCAGTTAGAAACAACCATCTAGTAAAATTATGTGCAACGCAAATTCCCTTTTTCGATCATTAAAGGCGTTACAAAAAACATTTCCTACAATATACTCGGCTGTATACCCCGTGAGGTCTTCATAGCTGAGTGGTCAAAAACTCTATTAGAATCACCTGGAAAGTTACTTAATCTACCCATGTGTATTGTGTTTGTAAATTACGTGTGTTCTCTGGTTGATTTGCCTGCTTTGCTGGACGAAAATCCCCGGGTTCTGGGGGGGGGGGCGGAAATAAATAAAATTAAAAATTGCCATCTACACCTGGGACCGACTAACTCAGCCAGGGAGTAAAATGAGCCGATAAAAGTTCCTTGCATCATCGACGGGATTCGAGCCAGGGCCTATTCTACCCGGTGTGTGGAGGACGGTGTCGATGGCGCTGTGCTACCCGCGCAGACCAGTGAGTGGTCAAGAGCGGGAGTGCAGTGGCACACACTCTTCGAGTAGACCGGAGTTTAAGCCCCTGATTGATAAATATGATCGATCTCCCAACCCGTCCTGGACCAGCATGGCATGTTATGCCCATATCCCTCAACATGAAACGTTGAGGACGCTTCCATTCTGCAGTGGATTGATAATTGGCTGCAATTTACCTTTTTTTTATACACCCCATATGGATATGCTGAACACTACTTCAAACGAAGCCATACAAGAACAAAATTATAACAACAAATCAACCTGAAATCAAATGGGCCTGCGGTACTGGATTACATAATTAATGAGTAACAATACAGCGTACCCAGTGACAAAATTTTTAATAACTAAGTATGGAGCTTAGTTAAGCTCCATACTTAGTTATTAAAAATTTTGTTACAGGATACGCTATGTTTATTATTATTATTAGCCATATGGTGCAAGGAAGCCTGAGGCTTATGCTGCACCAGCCAAAAAAAATTCTCAAGTTGCCCTGAGAAAGAGAGAGAGAAATCACCAAGAAAGAGAAGAATGATGATATCCAGCTCATGACCCTGGGTTTGCCAAGCCCATGCTCACCAGATGTGAGTTGTTACTCTCTAAATTAAACCTGTTTAAATTCCGAAGAATTCCCACCTTCAACGACAAATTTACTACTGTACTATTATGCAGTTCCACAAACAAACCAACTGCAAGCTACCCAACCACAAACCCCCCCCACCAATAATACAGGCAAATCCCACTGAACCCAATAACAAAACACCATTTCTACAAGTTGCACCACATTTTCTCTCTCTCTCTCTCTCTCTCTCATATTGTTCTAACCAGTTTAAGCACAACAGTCTTTTAGAGGACTTGCTTGTGGTGTTTGTACTATTTGCCGGATTTCTAATTGTCCGTTGGCTTTGTCACTCTGCATTCATCTGATGCAATAAGGATATCGTGATATATTGAGCGAAAATAAAAACCTATAAACCCAGATGGATATCCTATTCCTGTACAACGCTGAGGCGCCTCTGTAGCCAGGTGGAAAGGAGCGGGATTCAAGCCCGTCACCACCAAATACGGAGGATGCGGAAATGTCAGGGAATGACCACCGCATATCCTGGAGCAATATGGCCTTAGTTGCTAATGTTCCTAAATAACAAACACAAACAAACATCAACGCTGCTTATAAGATTTTTATTTTCACTCTCTCCAATCCCTCCTCCACTTCCTGGAATCTCAACTTTGCATTACAGGAAAAATACACTACTTCGAGAATTACTTACAGAGAAGGTTATATTAATAAAGCATGAATATTTTAGGACCAACATCAGCAATTTTCAATCCACTACACGATGAAGGCCCCTCCGGTAACTTTCCAGTTCCATCTGTTTTGGGCGATGGCCATCCATTTACTACCCACGAACTCGTGAATTTCATCTGTCCATTTCTGTCTTTGCCTTCTAGGACCTCTTGGATACCATTCTGTTACTTTCTTAGTCCATCATGTCTTCAAGCAATGTGTCCTGCCAAAAGACCATTTTCGTTCTTTAGTTTTAATAAGAATGTCCTTCACTAGAGTTTGCTGCCTAATCCGCGTATTAGTTCTCAGCTTCTCTTCCATTCTTTTGGTGAGTGCCCAAGTTTCACTTCCATAAGTCATGGTGGGGAGTATACATTGGTTCATTCTATTACGTTTCGGACAACTTGGGATATTGCTCCTCAGTATATGACTATATTTCCTGAATGCTATCCATCCAAAATTTATTCTTCTCTTGACTTCCAACCATTTATCATTATTAGAGCCAATGACTTGTCCCAGATAAGTATATGAATCCACCTTTTCAATTACTGCTCCTTCAATCATTATTTCCCTTTCTGTGGCATACCTGTTCATCATTACTTTTGTTTTAGCCATACTCATCTTTCTTTCGAAATCCTTACTAACTCTGCATAACTGATTCACATTTTCCACTAATTCTTTGGAAACCCAGCTTATGATCACAATGTCATTTGCAAATAGTAATTGGTTTAGGTACTCTCCATTCACATTGACGCCTTTCTCCGACAAGTCTAATCTTCTGAAAGCTTCCTCAAGGGCAACAGTAAACAACTTTAGAGATATTGTGTCTCCTTGTTGAACTCCTTGCTGAATTTTAAATTTGCTTCTGTCTTTGTCTAGTCTAATAAAGAAGGTAGCATTCTCATATATTTTCTTCAAAATCATAATATATGGGGTATCTATGCCTTGTATGGAGTCAAATGCCTTTTCACAGTCCACAAAGGCAAAGCATAATGGTGTTTTTTATTCATTTGGTTTTTCCATTAGCTGTCATATTACGTGAAGGTGATCCATAGTTGAGAATCCTGTCCTAAAGCCAGCTTGCTCTTTCGGTTGTTTCTCATCAAGTATTCTTTCTAATCTGTTAGTAATGGCATCATTGAACAACTTGTAGATGTGGGATAACAAGCTACTTTGTCTATAATTTCCAATTTCTGATTCTTGTGCATCAAAACTGTGATTGCATTTTTCCACTCCTTAGAGGTCACGCCTTTTATAACGTATTTTGTGAAGAGTCTTGCCAGTTTCTGTGTCATGTCTCTTCCTCGCAATTTTAACAATTCTACAGTAACTTAATCTTACCCGGGGATTTCTGACTCTTCATTTTCTTCAACGCAAGTTATACCTCATCTGGAAGGATATCGAGTATGTCGAATGTGTTAGTATTTTGTGATCCATCTTTCCCACTGCTGGCATGATTCCCTTGTTAATTGTATCATTGTCTATAGTAGTTTTCTGCTATTTGAAATGTGCCTTCTCTACTATTTATAAGTACACCCTCACTGTCCTTCGATTTCAGTATCATTTGTTTTTTGTGTATTACTGTTCATAACTCCTTTGTTTTCCCTTAATGCTTGTTCTGCTTTTCATGTGCAAATCTTATGTCCTCTCTGAGTCGCTTTTTAATGGCTCTGCATAACCCAATATACTCAATGTTATCCTTGTCAGTGTTTATCTTTCTCTTCATTTGTCGTATTAGGTTCATCACGACAAGCATTTCTTGACTAATTTTTTCTTCTTTGGATTTCTATTTACCTATATGTTTCCTGGCTTTATCACTTTCAGAAAGTTGTAACATTCCTCGTCGATATCTTGGTCAGGAGCAGTCTGCAGAAGCTCAAACTTGTTCTTATGTTCCAGTACATATTGCTTTTTCTCCTCTTCTGTTATCTCAAAAGACCTTTGTATTACTTACTGGAGTCAGTTTTTTCCCTTTCTTTTCTTACATCTGTATCAAGTGTGCATCTTACCATTCTGTGACCACTTCCAACATTTACCTTGTTCAGGACGGTAACATCATTCACGATACATGTTCTGTTAGTGAGGATGAAGTCGATTTCATTAGTTGTTAATTCATTTTGGCTCATCCATGTCTCTTTTCTGTTTACTCTTTTCTATAAAAAAATGTTCATTACTGACATTCCTCTAGATTCTGCAAATTCCAGAAGGGTTTTAGCTCTTTCATTTCTTGCACCAGTTCCAAAATTTCCTATAGTTCCCCTTTCTGCGCTGTTTTGTCTCTTTCCAACTTTAGCATTAAAGTCCCCCATAATGGTGGTGTATTGGGTTTTCTACTCATATAGCAGACTCTCAATTTCAGTGTACATTTCTTCGACCTCTTCATCATCATGGCTCGATGTTGGTGCATAAATCATTATAACCTTTAGCTTGTACCTCATAGAAATCTTGAGTATTAGTCTTGACACCCTTGATGATGTACTTTTGAATTCCAAAATGTTGTTTTTTTTTATCTTTATGGACCAGAAACCCAACTCCACCATCGCTCCTTTCACTGTTTCCATTGGTGTACAGCAGATTTCCATTTGATAAACTTATAAGTGATTTCATTTCTTATTCTTGTTTCAGCCAAACCGATGATATTCGAATTCACATTTTCTAGTTCCTTTTCCAGCTCTAATATCCTGTCTTTACAGTTGAGCGATCTTACGTTGTAACAGGACAAGTTCAGTTTCCGTGCATGGCAGCCTGGTCATACCCAGAGATTCTTAGCACCCTCTGCTTCCACTCTGATCCTCTCTCTGCCGTAAGAGGGGGAGTGAAAGCCGCTGGGGACTGAGGGCCATTTATTTCGTTGTGCTGTCTGTCATATTCTGGAGGGTTTGGTCTTTTCCTCTTCATGCTGTACAGGCATCTTGAAGAGAACAACTCTACACGTTCGTTGCCACCTAAGTGATGTAACAGGGCTTACCATCGAGAAGGTGTGCACGAGTAGCTTTTAGGGAGGCAGGCCAACCGGACTTCTCCTCAATCTTCTGAAATAGAAAGATATCGGATCCATTAGTGTTTTAGACTGAGTGTCTGATAACATATAGAATGCTTGTTCCCCCTCTAAGCCCTTTTTTAGCGTTAATTTCACACTAAATAGGGGAGTTTCCAAAGGAGGAGTGCTCTTTGTCATACTATTAATGATGGTGAGCATAACGTTGCTCTTCAAGCCACAGGGCAGTTAACCAATTTGGCTAACTTCTTCTTCTCGATTCGGCTCGAAATGAACCCCCTCTCTCTCTTAAAACTGCGCAGATGTTCTTCTCTAGAAAGCATAAAATAAATAATATCACCTTACTCTTAAACGTCCATCCCATCGAAAAAGTCGAACATCACAAGGATCTCGGAATTACCTGGGACCAGTGGTGTAGCCAGGTTAAGGTCAGCAGGTACATTGTACCCCTGACGCCGAAAACTGGTATTGTGGCGCTTTTTTATAAAGCAAATGGCGCCTTTCTTTGTGAATCTACCTGCTGACAAAAATATCTGGCTATGCCACAGCTTGGGACAACAAGTTATCAATCACTACCACCAGAAAGAAAACACTAGCAGCCATCTGGCGCTCAAGTCAAGAATTCACTGGAGTTCAAAATGCTCAACTAGTGAAGGTGTGTTGCACCGATTGTCCTATACGCGTCGATCATCTGGTTCTCAGCTCTTGAAACGTACGTTAAAATCTTCTGAAACATAGAATATTGGATACTTAAAAACAAGATCTTTCAATTCCCCTTTACTGTCTCCAGAGGCATTTTGTATGCAAATATGGAGTGGACAGCTTGGATGTTTATTGTCATTTGGACAGTTATTCATAACCTTGACAAGCAGATATGATGCACCCGTTCTGACAGGCATCATTTGACACCCACGATGTCAGAGACAACCATGCACTCTGGAAATTAGAATTCTTCGCTCCAATGTAATCGTCTTGAAAGTTTAAACAGGATGTTCCCACTAAATATCATAGAAACCTTAAATCGGTTTCAGGTTAACTGTGAAAAACTATGCTCCAATAAGGCCTACAGACAGACTACTTACCATCCAGTTGATATAGATGAACAGTGCACTGTTGAGTCAGTTTGGTGTGACATAAGCACTGCGAAAGCAAAAATTAGAGTAGGAGTGTGTTATAGGCCTAATGACTCGAATGAGTACAATGAACAATTGTACAGAGAAATAGAGTGGGCTAGTAAATCGGAATGTCTTATAATGGGGGATTTTAACTTCCCAGATATTGACTGGAACTTGTGGATTGGGCACTCACACACTAGTCAGACTTTTGTGGATTTATTGGATGATTGTTTTCTGCAGCAGCATGTTCGAGAGGCAACCAGAGAAAGTAATACTCTTGATCTGGTTATCAGCAGTGATCATTCATGTATTAGGAATTTGCAGATAAAAGAACCACTAGGTGGCAGTGATCACAGTGTACTGATGTGGGATTTACTTAAAGATTTAATTACCATCAGGGGTAAAGGAAAGGGTTTTTGCTTCCGTAAAGGCGAGTACAGTGGTCTCCGACAGTTTTTAAATTCTGTACAGTGGGATCAACTGACGATGTTACCAACAGTAAATTCTAAGTGGGAAGCATTCAAGGAATTAATCGTGGAAGCTACTAAAAGGTTCATACCTATTAAGAAATATTGTTCAAGGTTTAGGCCTAAATGGTTGTCAAATGAACTAATGAGACTCGTAACAGAGAAGAAAAATGCATGGGATGCATATAAATTATCAAGCGACTCAGAAGCCTATGGCAAATATAAGCTAGTCTGTAATCAGGTCACAAAGGAGGTTCGGCAGGCGAAGGCAGATTACGAGAAATCCTTGGCAAAAGATGCTAAGAAAAACAGCAAGGATTTCTTTACTTATATAAACTCTAAAAGGAAGGGGATGAATCTGATTGGTCCACTTGACATCGATGGTTCGACTGTTGATGATTCTGCCCAGATAGCAAACAAACTTAATGAGTATTTTGCATCTCATTTCACACGTGAGGAATTATTAAGGTTTGAAAATGGTAGAAGGTTATCAAATTGTAGCAGGGTGCTTAATGATATTGTAATAACTGAGAGCAAAGTGGAAGAGAAATTGCTGAAGTTAAATGTAAGAAAAGCACCTGGGGTGGATGGGATCTATCCTGTTATATTAAAGGAGGCGGCAAAGCAACTAAGCAAACCCTTAGCCATAATTATGAGAGCATCCTTGGACTCAGGGGAGGTTCCCACGGACTGGAGATGTGCAAATGTATCCCCAATTCACAAAGGGGGATCGAAGGGTGACGAGTAATTACAGACCAGTTAGTTTAACTTCTGTTCCGGGTAAAATAATGGAGTCGCTGGTTAAAGATGCATTGCAGGATCATCTAGACAAGACTGCAGCAATAATTCAGACACAGCATGGGTTTGTTAAGGGAATGTCTTGTCTGACAAATTTGATAGGATATTATGATGTGGTTACAAAGGAACAGGATGCAAAAAATAATTTTGATATCATATATTTGGATTTCAGGAAAGCTTTTGACACTGTTGCGCATGGAAGACTATTGTACAAATTGGAGCAGAATGGTATTAAGGGTAAGTTGCTACAATGGATAAAAGGATGGTTAAGTGCGAGAAGACAGAGGTTGGTAATCAATGGGTGCTGCTCTTCTTGGACTAATGTTATTAGTGGAGTCCCACAGGGTTCGGTGTTAGGTCCACTGTTGTTTTATATATTTATCAATGATATTGATGAAGGTATATCAGGCTTAATGTCGAAGTTTGCAGATGATACAAAGGTGGGCAGGGTTGTTAATGACAGTAATGGCAGTGTGCTACTGCAACAGGATCTAGATAATTTGGGCAGATGGGCCAAGAAGTGGCAACTGAAGTTTAACCTTGACAAATGCAAAGTACTGCATATGGGTAGAAGTAACCCCAGAGAAACGTACGAACTGTGTGGTACTACACTTAAGGTGGTAGAAAATGAAAAAGACCTGGGAGTAATTGTGCAGTCAGATATGAAGTTCTCTGAGCAATGCAGACAGGCTGCCAGGGCAGGTCATGGAGTTTTGTCAATGATATATAGGAATTTTTCTAGCAGGGAAAAGGAGGTGATTATCCATCTGTATAAGGCAATGGTCAGGCCACGCCTTGAGTACTGCCTACAGGTCTGGAGGCCTCATTTTAGGAAGGATGTAGATTTATTTGAGCGTGTACAGAGAAGGGCAACAAGATTGGTGAGGGGAATGAAGGAATCCTCTTACCAAGAGAAGCTTAAGTTCTGCAAAATGCAGTGGCTGGAGACTAGGCACCTGCGCGGTGATCTGATTGAGGTATATAAGGCCTTGAATGGGTTGAACACGCTGAATTCTGATGGGATCCTTCCACTTGTTCAGATTACGAACCTAAGGGGGCATAAATTCAAATTAAGAAAAGACAGATGTAGAATAGATGTGCGGAAATTTGCCTTTAGCCAGCGGGTGGTTAATTGCTGGAACAAACTTCCATCTGTCGTTGTGGAAGTTGATAGGTTGAATAAATTTAAGGAGGAACTGGACAGGCATTTGGAGGGAATGGTGTGATTTTTTTTTTTTTTTTTTTTTTTTTTGGCTTATGCTGCATAAGCTCATAGCTTTCTTGCATCACATGCCACTACTACTATTACTACTACTACAAACAACTCAGACACAACACTACTGGCTAGAACCCATCGTCTTTTAGTTACTCTAAGTTATGATGTCGTGAAGGCGTTCGGATGCGAAGGTAGTAAATTTTAGTGTTGCGAATGCACTTCTACGAAGACATCCAGCAATGAAGGAAATTTTTTTTTATATTAATATATCAATTTCCTATTTTTCAAAACTGTAAATATTTTTGTAAATTTATTCTCTGCATTGTAAATATACGGCGTGGAAGCCAAAGGGGCGATTGTAACTTACAATCAACTTAATGAATAAATAAATAAAGGGATGCCGACCTTTTTATTTTATTTATTTATTTATTTTTTGAAATTTGGCTAGCGGTATCAAAGAGAAGTAAGATACTGTACGGTAGCGGTATTGTATTTACACATGAAACCGCTATACAGTTGCTGAGAAGAATTGTAATATGCTGCTAAAAATAATAATAAATTAAATTAAAATTTAACTTTATCATGTTACATGAAATTTTCAATCTTCGCATCCATCTAGTTATTGTGTGGCGTTCCATGTGTTGATAGTGAAATAGTCACAGAAGAAATTTTGTTTATCGTATATGTTGTTGATCCAGTTTTGATATATATTAATCGTATAATGGCAAGCAATGTAAGGTAAGAAATGTAGGAAATAATAACTGAATTATTATATCAAGTTTATAAATGAAAAATACTTTATCACAGCTTGTATTTTTACTGAGGAAATGGTAGCAATCGTGAGTGCATGCGGTTCGATTAGGTGCTCATTCAGTTAGAATGTATTAAACCTATCGTGGCATGTAATGTAAGGTAGGAAGTCTATGAAATAATAATTGAATAACTGTAAATGAAATAAAAAAAATTGTATTTTTATTTTCCCCTCTGCTTTATTTGTGTTGTTGCTGACAATGGTGGATTCATGCTGTCAACTCCCCACCCCATTTTTTTTATATGTTTATTTGTTTTTCTCCATGGTATTTCTACATCCAGAGAGATTTTTGTCTTAGTTTTGAAGGTAGGTTTTATCTCATATGTGCAGACAAAACTGAATGTAAGTTATACATAGTTTATTATTAGTTTTTGTTTGCAGTTTACACATTCAGCAAAACCACAGATGAGTTAAAACGGCAGGACTTTTATTCAGTTCCTTTGTTACTGTGTGTGATAATTTATCGTGGAGCAAGTTCGACTTTTATGATTTTTCTTAATCTAAATATGTGGTAAAAAAAAAAAAAAAATTGCAATCATTATTTTTAGGAGTTTTAACATTGAACATATTATCAGCAGAATAACGGATGCGCCCAGAATATATATATACTGTATATATATATATATATTCTCTCCCCCCCATACTTTTGGTTGTTTTTTCTTTTTTATTTTTCTTTATTTATTATTTTTTTATTTTTTGCTTGCCTTTTCTCCGTGTGATCTGTTTACCATTTGGGATACTTGGTTTCGAAAGGGTTCCTTTTTTAGTGATATTAGCAAACACGAGAGGTATTAGAATCTACAGTTTTTTTTTTTTTTTTTTTATGTAAACTCCAAACACAAGAATATTAGAACCTATAGTACTTAGTACTGTGCTTGGGTTGGAGGTTGAGAAGACAAAAGAAGACTTGTTGACATTGGACTTGAACTTCTGTAGACTATAATTTTCAGCAAATACGTATGAAGGAAGGTTGTTCCAGAAAATGGCAGTTGAATGAATAAACGAGGAAGATGAAAAGTTGGTTGTGTGTGTTTGAAGTTGGACAGTAAATGGATGTTGGCTGGTGGCGGCACGTGTTCGGACTGTTTTGAAAGAGAGCGCGAGAATTATAGAAGCCAATTCAGAAGAACAGTGCCCATGTAAACAATTACCCTCAGGTACTTTTCACTCTCTACCACTGTCAGTGTAGTACCACACAGTTGATATGTTACTCTGGGGTTACTGCTTCCCATGTGCAGTACTTTACATTTGTCAATGTTAAACTTCAGTTGCCACCTCTCAGCCCATCTGCTCAATTTTTCTAGATCCTGTTTCAGCAGCATACTGTCATTAGTGTCATTAACAACCCTGACAACCTTTGTATCATCTGCTAACTTGGACATTAATGACTCATCTCTAACAGTCTCTCCACTCTCTGTCTCATAGATATTCTGTTTCTGCTGCATGCCTCTTCTACAGATACTTACACTACTCTTCATGAACTAATGTTATTAGTGGAGTCCCGCAGGGTTCAGTGTTGGGTCCACTGTTGTTTTCTGTATTCATTAATGATATTGATGATGGTATATCAAGCTTAACACTCCGTCGGGCATATCGATGATGAATCAGAGTAATGACCAATTTTCCAGTTCCTTATATTCTTGTTCTAATTCAATGCAATTTTCATTATTATAGCTCATGGAAAAATGTATATTCATTTTCTCAAATAAACTTATGTTATTTTCGAAAATCATGACAAACTGTTTTATTTCTCTTCTTTGGTGTTTGTAGTTGACAATTTTTTCGTAAGAAAATGTGAACATGCGTAGAAAAGATCAGTAGATCAAAGTGTGCTTCCCAGGCTCAATGCGCCCGATCGTGTTCTACAACATATTGCGCCCGACGGAGTGTTAATTAACCTAACTGCCTTCTTCTGAATGAAATCTAGAAGCCTGAGAGAAGTTTTGGGGGCACTGCCCCAGATGTGGTAACAATATTCTATAGTAGGGCAGATTTACAATTTGTACAGAGTGTGAACAGCTGTTTGGAAGAAAAGTATCGCTGAGAGTGAAAGTGGAAACCAAGTTTTTTAGATGCAGAGGAAACAATATTTGTAATGTGCTTGTGCCAAGTGAGATTAGAATAATCCCCAAAAGCAATATATCATCTTGCCTAGAAATCGTAGTGTCACCAAAGATAAGCATAGGAGCAGAAGAATCCTTTTTGTGAGATATAAGACAGGACTGAGTTTTAGAAGGATTGAAATCAACTAAGTTGCCTTTGCCCCACTGGAGAATTACCTGGAGATTGGCATTTAAGGAATTGGTAGCGGATATTCGAGAAGTTGAAGCTGATTGAGCAGGGCAAGGTTTCTCGATCTGGAAAGTGGAATGCAATGTGCTATCATCAGCAAAACTATGGATAGGATTTCCAGTCAATGGAAGAAGATCATTAATATACAAGGGGAAAAGAGTAGGTGAAAGAACTGTACCTTGGGGGACACCAGCATTAGTGGAGAAGTTAGAAGACAGAGAGCCATCTACCATCACCCTCAGTGAGCAGTAAGAGAGAAAACTGGATAACCAATTACAAAAAAACAATTGGCAAACAATAAGATGGAAGCTTGTTTAGAAGACTCTGCTCCTATGCTTATCTTTGGTGACACTACGATTTCTGGGCAAGATGATATATTGCTTTTGGGGATTATTCTAATCTCACTTGGCACAAGCACATTACAAAACGTGTGTTTATGCCAAAGAAGCGTGTTTATGCCAAACACGATCGAATGCTTTCGAGATGTCAAGAGCAACGACTTGTGGCAAACCATAAGATGGAAGCTTGTTTAAAAGACCTTTATGCCAAACACGATCGAATGTCTTTGAGATGTCAAGAGCAACTGCTTGTGTTTCACCGAACTTTTCCATATGGCAGTTCCATGATTGAATGGGGAACTTAAAAAATGAAAACTGTTTTAAGTGTTATGCGTGAAGAGGCAAAAGCTGGCAAGCCCCTCTGAAATGAGATGTTTTCATTGAAAAATACTTTAAATATATCATATCTATTAGTAAAGGATAAAAGAGGCAAGGAAGGTAGATTTTTATTGCAATAATAAAAAAAAAATTATCTATACAACCTGCATTCACTCATGTTATTCTCTCATTACAAGATGTTACCAATCTAATTGTCTCTTAACCCTCTTATAGTCATACAAAATAGTTGAGTGGGCATACAGTTGCATTAAGTAGAAATATTCAATTCTGCAAGCACAGAATTGGATATTTTTGTGACAAGACAAGAAATAATTTAAAATGGTGTGCTTTATAATTTTTTATTCTGAAATTATATAGGAAAATAGTTGTAATCTTGTTGTTGAACATAAGATTCCTGACTACCTTTCTTTCATTGCACAGTGATGTGAGATAAATACAAGCAGAAACCAATTTTTACTCCCAGGTCTCTTTCTTTCCCCCACTTTCCTGAGAGTGGTACCACATAGTTAGCATTAATAGAGGCATACGATGCAAGAAAGCAAGCTTATGCAGCATCAGCCAAAAAAAAAAAAAAAACCTCCCATTTCACCCCTCCATTCGTTCTAAATGGCTGTCCAGCTCAGCCTTAAATTTATTTAGGCTGTCAACTTCCACAACAAAAAAACGGAAGTCTGTTCCACCAATCAAAATTCTGCACATCTATTCTACAACTGTCTTTCCTCAATTTGAATCTATGCCCCCTCAAGTTCTTAATCTCAGCAAGAGGAAGAATCCCATCAGCATTCAGCTTGCTCATCCCATTCAAGGCCTTATACACCTCAATCAGCAGGTGCCTACTCTCCAGGCGCTGCAGTTTACAGAACTTAAGCCTTTCTTCATAAGAGCACCCCTTTGTTCCCCTCACCAATTTGTTGGCCTTTTTTGTACTCGTTTTAGCAACTCTATATCCTTCCTAAAATGAAGCCTCCAGACCTGTACACAGTACTCCAGGTGTGGCCTGATCATTGCCTTGTATAATGGGATAATCACACCTCTGTCCCTTCTAGCAAAATTGCTATATATCATTGACAAGACTCCATGACCTGCCCTGGCAGCCCGTCTGCACTGCTCAGCAAACTTCATATTTGATTGCACAATTACCCCCAGATCTTTTTCACTGTACACTTCCCTGAGTGTAGTACCACACAGTTGGTATGTTTCTTTTCGGTTATTGCTATCCATATGCAGTACTTTGCATTTGTCAATGTTAAACTTCAGTTCTCAGCCCATTTGCCCAACTTATCTAAATCCAGTTGGAGTAGCATACAGTCTTTACTGTCGTTAACAACCCTGCCAACCTTTGTATCATATGCAAACTTGGACATTAAACCTGATATACCTTCATAATTGATAAAAATAAAAAACAACAATGGGCCCAACACCGAACCCTGGGGAACTCCACTAATAACATTTGTCCACGAAGAGCAGTGTCCATTAATTACCACTCTCTGTCGACTCCCACTCAACTATCCCTTTATCCATTGTAGCAACTTACCCTTAATGCCATACCACTCCAGTTTGTACAGTAGTCTTCCATGCACAACTGATGCTATGCTGCTGCAACAGGATCTGGAAAGGTTGAGCAGATGGGCTGAGAGGTGGCAAATGAAGTTTAACATTGACAAATGTAAAGTACTACAGTGAAACTTCTCCTAATGGACACCTCTCGTTAACGGACATCTCTCTACAACGGATATTTTCAAATTCCCCAACTCACCTCCATTGGTTTTAACGTGTTTGCAGCTTCTGTCTAGCGGACGTTCTCTGTAACGGACGCGGACAGGCAATCTGCACTGTTTCGTTTAGATTAGCACTTAATTTGATCTCCCCATAACGGACAGCGGGCGAGCTCACGGCCTTTTTTCTAGGAACGTTTCTTCCACGTATTGCCTCAATCGTGTGTTTATTTTCTATTTCCAATTCTCTGAATTTTATCAAGGTTTACGTCGCGGTTCTAAACCCTTTTTCAAGAATTTTAAGGCACATGTAAAACTTCTGATGAATTCGGTGCGTGCGGGGGGGGGGGGGAATATGGACGGCCTTTCGTCTTCTCAGTTTCAATTTTCAGTTTTGTTCAGTGTCGTGTGAAGTGCACAATGTCTTCTCGTAAACATTTAACTTTAAAAGATAAAGTCGAACTCATTAATGCGTATGATCGGCAAAAAAATAGTGTTCGCAATCTCGCTGCAAAATTCAAAATCGGGAATACGCAGGTAAGCGACATCCTAAAGAAAAAAAATGAACTGCTCAAACAATTTTGGCAACACGGAAATGATCAGGTTCAAAAATCATTCCCGAAAATTGTTGGACTTCAAATTTGTCGCGCACGTGCTAAAAAAATTCTCATTAATGGGCCTATTATTAGGGAAAAGGCTTTGGAGGTTGCGAAATCTATGGGAGTAAATGAGTTCAAAGCTTCTGTGGGATGGCTAGACAAGTTCAAAACTCGGCATAAAAATTTCTTGGAAAACCGTAAGTGGTGAAGGTGGATCTGTTGATACTGGGGTTGTAACAGAGTGGACCATCAAATTGGAAGATTTATATCGTAATTTTGAAGCTAAGGATATTTACAATTGTGACGAAACAGGGTTGTTTTTTTAAAGCTCTTCCTGAAAAAACAATGAGTCTTAAAAACGAAAAGTGCCAGGGCGGAAAAATTTTCTAAGGAACGCTTGACTGTACTATTGTGTACAAATATGCTGGGAGACTTTGAACAACCTCTTGTTATAGAAAACCCACAAAATCCTCGTTGTTTCAAGGGCTTAAAGTTGAATCTTTTGGATGTTGACTGGAAGTCTAATAAAAAAGCGTGGATGACACGAGATATCACGAGCGAATGGATAAGTCACTTTAACCAAAACATGATTCGTCAAAACAGAAAAATTAGTCTTTTCATGGATAATGCTGCATCTCACCCGCACATTGAATTGTCCAACATTCAAATCGTTTTTCTGCCACCAAACACATCTGCAGAGTGTCAGCCCTTGGATCAAGGGATAATAAAAAATTTTAAACGTCACTACAGAAAACGTGTTTTAAGACATCTCATTCACTCGCACATGTTACATCGCTCATGTTTGCAATGGCAAACATGAACGATGTAACATGTGCGAGTGACCTTACAAAGAAAATCAGCATCCTAGATGCGATTCAGTGGATTTCCTCTTCAGTAAACGCAATTAGAAAACAAACTGTCGTGAACTGTTTTGTAAAGTCTGGCTTCTCAAACGCAAAAATTGAAGTTGTGAACAGCAATGTGGAGCACCAAGAGGAACAAGAACTTCAACATCTATTGATAATGTACGATACTTTCGCTACAATTGACCCTGGCTACAAAGATATAGACTCAAACCTCACTATAGAAGATGGTGCTCTAGATATCAACAACATTATCATCGATATTTTTCAAGAAGTTCCTGATGAGGATGAAGAAATGGAAGGAGGTCATTCATTCTGTCGAAGAACATATTAACGACGAACCACCGATGAAAATAGAAGAAGCGCTCATACAAATCAATCGTTTAAAAATGTTTTTCGCCGCTGAAGAAGATACTAAAGGACTTTCGATGGTTTCTTCACTCCAAACAAATGTTGAAAATAAATGTATTTTTCTTAAGATAAAGTCATAATATGCATAGCACAATTGTATGTATATTATTTACAAAAATATTGTGCAAAATCTGTATATAATTTAATTTAATTTTACATTAAACGTTTAACAATTTTTCTTTCTTTCTTTTTTTTTTTTTTTTTTTTTTTTTTCTCCCTCAGACTTCTTGTTAGTGGACACTTCTCTCTAACGGACACATTTTCGTTCCCCATGGCTGTCCCTTAAAGGGAAGTTTCACTGTATATATGGGAAACAGCAACTCCAGAGCAACATATCAACTCTGTGGTACCACACTGATAGTGGTAGAGAATGAAAAGGACCTGGGGGTAATTGTGCATTTTTTCTTCTTTGGATTTCTATTTACCTATGAAGTTCTCTGAGCAGTGCAGATGGGCTGCAAGGGTAGCTCATGGTATCTTGTCAATGATATACAGGAATTTTTTTAGCGGGGATAAGGAGGTGATTATTCCCTTGTATAAGGCAATGGTCAGACCACACCATGAGTACTGTATACAAGTCTGGAGGCCTCATTTCAAGAAGGATATAGAGCTGCTGGAACGAGTACAGAGAAGGGCAACAAGATTAGTGAATGGAACAAAGGGTTGCTCTTACGAAGAAAGGCTTCAGTTTTGCAAATTACAGTATCTAGAGATTAGGCACCGGTGAGGTGATCTGATAAAGGTGTATAAAGCCTTGAATGGTTTGAGCATGCTCAATGCTTTCTTGCTCAAAATAATCACCTGAGAAAATTCAAATTGAAGAAAGACAGATGTAAGATAGATGTGTGGAAATTTGCCTTTAGCCAGCAGGTAGTTGGTTGGTGGAACAGACTTCCATCCCTTGTTGTGGAAGTTGATAGTGTAAATAAATTTAAGGCTCAGCTGGACAGGTATTTCGAATGAACGGAGGGGGTGAAGCGGAAGTTTTTTTTTTTTTTTTTTTGGCTGATGCTGCATAAGCTTGCTTTCTTGCATCATATGCCTCTACTAATGCTAACAACAGTGTCAAAAGCTTTCCGGAAATCCAAGTATTATGATATCAAAATTATTTTTGGCATTCAGTTCCTTTTTGACAACATCATAATATCCAATCAAATTGGTCAGACAAGACCTCCCTTTAATAAACCCATGCTGTGTCTTAACTATTACTGCAGTCTTGTCTAGATGATCCTGCAATGCTTCTTTAACCAGTGATTTTATTTTCTCTGTAGTTACTTGTAACTACTAGTTACAAGTAACTTGTAGTTACTAGTTACAGGTCTGTAGTTACTTGTCACCTTTTGTTGTTGTTATTATTATTATTATTAGCCACATGGTGCAAGGACGCCTGAGGCTTATGCTGCACCAGCCAAAAAAAAGAATTCCCGAGTTACCCTGAGAGAGAGAGAGAGACAGAGAATCAGAAGTAGAAAGGAATCAGCAAGAGAGAGAGAAGAATGATGATATCCAGCTCAGTACCCTGGGTTTGCCAAAAACATCTCCAGGCGCTCACCAGATGTGAGATCCTGGAGATGTTTTTGAATCCCCTTTGTGAATTGATGATACATTTGCACACCTCAAGTCCATGGGGACCTCACCTGAGTCCAAGGAAGCTCTCATAATTGTAGCTAAGAGTTTTCCTTACTTCCTTTGCTGCCCCCTTTAATATAACTGGATAGATAGATCCACCCGTGCCTTTTTTATGTTTAACTTCAACAAATTCTCCTCCACTTTGCTCTCAGTTATTACAAAATCACATAGCTCCCTGTTAGAGTTTGATAAACTTCTAGCACTCCCCTCATGTGTGAATGTAGATATAAAATACTCATTCAGATTATCATCTACCTGAGCATGATCATCAATAGTTAACCCATCTATGTCAACTGGTCCAATCTGATTCATCTCTTTCCTTCTAGAGTTTACATAAGTAAAGAACTCTTTGCTGTTTTCCTTTGCCAAAGATTTTTCTCATAATCTGCCTTTGCCTGCCTAACCTCCTTTGTGACTTGATTACAGACTAGCTTATATCTGCCATAGGCTTCTGTTTACCTGATAGTTTATATATGCATCCCATACATTTTTCTTCTCTGTCACAAACCTCATTAATTCATCTGACATCCATTTAGGCCTAAACCTTGAACAGTATTTCTTAGTTGGAATGAAAAGCCTAGTAGCCTCCAAAATTAAGTCCCCGAAGGCTTCCCATTTAGAATTCAACATTGGTAACATCATCAATTAATCCCACTGTACAGAATTTAAAAACTGTCTGAGACCCCTGTAGTCACCTTTATGAAAGCAAAAGCCCTTCCCTTTAGCCTTGATGGTAGTTTAATCTTTAAGTAATTCCCACATCAGTACATTGTGATTACGGCACCCAGTGGTTCCTTTATCTGCGAATTCTTAATACCTGAATAATCACTGCTGATAATCAGATCAAGAGTATTACTCCTTCTGGTTGCCTCTCAAACATGTTGCAGTAGAAAACAGTCATCCAATAAATTTACAAAAGTCCTGCTAGTGTGCGAGTGACCAATCCACAAGTTCAAGTCATTATCTGGAAAATTAAAATCCCCCATTATAAGACATTCTGATTTACTGGCCCACTCTATTTCTCTGCATTATGCTCATCAGATTCATTAGGCCTATATCACACACCTACTCTCATTTTTCTTTTCCCAGTGCTTCATCATCATCAGCCATTTTCAATCCACTGCAGGATGAAGTCCTCTCCACCAACTTTCCAGTTCCTTCTCTTTTGTGCAATGGCCATCCATTTACTACCCACAAACTCATGAATTTCATCTATGCATCTCTGCTGTTGTCTTCCAGATTTTCTTCTAGCTCCTCTTGGGTACCATTCTGTTATTTTCTTAGTCCATCTGTCATCAGTCTTCGAGCTATGCGTCCTGCCCAAGACCATTTTAGTTCTTTAGTTTTGATAAGAATGTCCTTAATTTGAGTTTGCTGCCTGATCCATGTGTTTCTCTTCTTATCTAACAGTCTTATTCTTTGCTGTGTAGTTCTCAGTTTCTCTTCCATTCTTTTGGTGAGTCTCCAAGTTTCACTTCCATAAGTCATGGTGGGGAGTATACATTGGATCATTCTATTACGTTTCGGACAACTTGGGATATTGCTCCTCAGTATGTGACTATATTTCCTGAATGCTATCCATCCAAAATTTATTCTTCTCTTGACTTCCAACCATTTATCATTATTACAGCCAGTGACTTGTCCCAGATAAGTATATGAATCCACCTTTTCAATTACTTCTCCTTCAATGATTATATCCCTTTCTGTGGCATACCTGTTCATCATTACTTTTGTTTTAGCCATACTCATCTTTAGTTTGAAATCCTTACTAACTCTGCATAACTGATTAAGATTTTCCACTAATTCTTTGGGATCTCGGCTTATGATCACAATGTCATTTGCAAATAGTAATTGGTTTAGGTACTCTCCATTCACATTGACGCCTTTCTCCGACGAGTCTATAATCTTCTGAAAGCTTCCTCAAGGGCAACAGTAAACAACTTTAGAGATATTGTGTCTCCTTGTTGAACTCCTTGCTGAATTTTAAATTTGCTTCTGTCTTTGTCTAGTCTAAAAAAAAAAAAGGTAGCATTCTCATATATTTTCTTCAAAATCATTATATATGGGGTATCTATGCCTTGTCTTTTCAGTGCCCGAATCATTGTCTTATGCTGTATGGAGTCAAATGCCTTTTCACAGTCCACAAATGCCAAGCATAATGGTGTTTTATATTCATTTGTTTTCTCCATTAGCTGTGATATTACGTGAAAGTGATCCATAGTTGAGAATCCTGTCCTAAAGCCAGCTTGCTCTTTCGGTTGATTCTCATCAAGTGTTCTTTCTAATCTGTTAGTAATGGCATCATTGAACAACTTGTAGATGTGGGATAACAAGCTACTTTGTCTATAATTTCCAATTTCTGATTTATCCCCTTGTGCATCAAAACTGTGATTGCATTATTCCACTCCTTAGGGGTCACGCCTTTTATAACGTATTGTGTGAAGAGTCTTCCCAGTTTCTGTGTCATGTCTCTTCCTCGAAATTTTAACAACTCTACGGTAACTTAATCTTACCGCGGGGATTTCTGGTTCTTCATTTTCTTCAACGCATGTTATACCTCATCTGGAAGGATATCGAGTATGTTGAATGTTTTAGTATTTTGTGATCCATCTTTCCCACTGCTGTCATCATTCCCTTGTTAATTGTAAAATTCTCTGTAGTAGTTTCCTGCTATTTTAAATATATCTTCTCTACTATTTATAAGTACACCATCACTATCCTTCGATTTCAGTATCATTTGTTTTTTGTGTATTACTGTTCATAACTCCTTTGTTTTCCCTTAATGCTTGTTCTGCTTTTCATGTGCAAATCTTATGTCCTCTCTGAGTCGCTTTTTAATGGCTCTGCATAACCCAGTATACTCAATGTTATCCTTGTCAGTGTTTATCTTTCTCTTCATTTGTCGTATTAGGTTCATCACGACAAGCATTTCTTGACTAATTTTTTCTTCTTTGGATTTCTATTTACCTATATGTTTCCTGGCTTTATCACTTTCAGAAAGTTGTCCCATTCACCAATCTTGTTGCCCTTCTCTGTACTCGTTCCAGCAGCTCTACATCCTTCTTGAAATGAGGCCTCCAGGCCTGTATACAGTACTCTAGGTGTGGCCTGACCATTGCCTTATACAAGGGAATAATCACCTCCTTATCCCTGCTAGAAAAATTCCTATATATCATTGACAATACACCATGAGCTACTCTTGCAGCCCGTCTGCACTGCTCAGAGAACTTCATATCTGCCTGTACAACCACCCCCAGGTCCCTTTCATTCTCTACCACTGTCAGTGTAGTACCACAGAGTTGATACGTTGCTCTGGGGTTGCTGTTTCCCATATGTAGTACTTTACATTTGTCAATGTTAAAAATTTATAAAATATTGATTTTATAAATTTTTTTGACCAGAAATCCAACTCCACCTTCGCTCTTTTCACTGTTTCCATTTGTCTACAGCAGATTTCCTTGATAAACTTATAAATGATAAATTTCCTCTTGTTGTTTCAGCCAAACCGATGATATTTCAATTCAAATTTTATAATTCCTTTTCCAGCTCTGATATCTTCGTTGTGCCCTTAACAAATCTTATTACTCTTTTTTTTTTTTTCTGCATCATCTCCAACAGGTCTACATTATTCCTAAAATTGATTACTAGGCCTGAATGCAATATTCAAGATGTGTCCCAATCATTGCATTTTATAACATTATAATCACTTTTTCTCTACTGAAAAAGTTCCTGTATACAATTGACAGAACCCTCTGAACTGTCCTAGCAGCCTAACTTTAATGTTCAGAGAACTTGAAGACCTGATGAGGATCTTCCATTTTCCACAGTTGCCTAGTGTAGTTCCGTCTATTTTTTCTTCAATGTGGGGAATGAATATCACTTTGTGCTTACCTTATGCTATTACATGACTATTCATCGTACAAAGTTAATTAATGATTATAATTGTTAATATTAATAATTACATGTGATTTTTATATGTGAAGTGGAAAAGAACCCATCTAATAACAGATAATTATGACATTTAGATTAAACACATTTTACAAATATAAAGTTAGCTATATATTTATCCCCAGGGGCTCACATCTGGTGAGTATGGACTTGGCACACCCAGGGTCCTGAGCTGGATATCATCATTCTTCTCTTTCTTGGTGATTCCTTTCTACTTCTGACCCCCCCCTCTCTCTCTCTCTCTCTCTCAGGGTATTCAGAATCCCCCCCCACTGGTGCAGCATAAGCCTCAGGCTTCCTTGCACCATATGGCCAATAATAATAATAAATGATTAATTTCTTCTTCTTGTTTCAGCCAAACCGATGATATTTCAATTCAAATTTTATAATTCCTTTTCCAGCTCTGATATCCTATCTTTACCGATGAGCCAACTTACTTTGTAACAGGCCAAGTTCAGTTTCTGTGCATGACAGCCTGGTTGTACCCAGGCTGTCATACACAGAAACTGAATCCTCTTGCTGAAACAGATCCTCTCGCTGCCGTAAGAGGAGGAGTTAAAACCGCTGGGGACTAAGGAACATTTGTTTCGTCATACTGTCATGTGCTGGAGGGTTTGGTCTTTTCCTCTTCACGCTGACCAAGCGTCTTGACGAGAACCACTCTACACGTTCGTTGCCACCTAAGTGGTGTAACAGGGCTTTCCATCAAGAAGGTGTGCACGGGTGGATTTTAGGAAGGCATGCCAACCGAACTTCTCCTGATATTGGATCTATCAGTGTTTTAGACTGAGTGTCTGATAACACACAGAATACCTGTTCCCCCTCTAAGCCCTGACATAAGCACCTCCCAGTGTTTATGTCACGCCAAACAGACTCAACATTGCATTGTCAACCAACATCAATTGGATGCACTTTCTTAGATTTTGTGTTTCTTCACTATAAGCATAACCCCTCTTCCCTTCCTGTCCTGTCTATCCTTTCTGTACACATTGTACTCCCCAAATTCAAATTCTGCACTGCTTATGTCTGTGTGACACCACGTCTCTGATATCCCAACAATATCTGCCTTTGATGTCTTGACTAGCATTTCAAGCTCATCAAATTTATTAACTATACCCCTAGCATTAGTTTACAAGCAAGTATACATGCACCTGTTTCTACTCTTAGTCACTCTGAGTATCAAAAGCTTTGTGAAATCCGAGTATTTGATGTTAAAATTAATTTTTGCATCCAATTCCTTTGTAACTACATCATAGTATCTAATCAGATTGGTCACACAAGATTGTCCCTTAACAAATCCATGCTGTGACTGCAGTATGTAGTTATGTTATTCTGGGATTACTGCTACCCATATGCAGTACCTTTTATTTGTCAATGTTAAACTTCAGTTGCCACTTCTAAGCCCATCTGTCTGATTATTCTACATCTTATTGCAGTAGCATTTTCTGATTACTGTCATTAATTTGGTCCTTGAGGTAGTCACAGACATTCTATCAGATATGGCAGACAAGCTGTACTTGCTATCTGGGAGGCTAAATAGCTGATGGAACCGATATTCGGATGACACTCAAGTTAAGTGGACCTAATTTCGGAGAAGTCCGGACGGTCTGTAACAGCCAGATCCTCTGCTTGCACCTTCACGATGGTGGGACTGTTAGTAATCCTGGGTATAACCTCCATGCACAAGCACACGGTGAGTGACCACCCAGGTGTGAACCGACATAAGCAGGGGACGAGGTGTGGCGCCCACACCACATGGAGGAATGCCACCCCTCTGTGTTACCAGGCAGTATTAGGGGGTAGATGACTCTCATCAACCGGTGCAATACCGCCACTTTGCTTATTGGAAGCTTGAAGTGGTGGAACCCGTGTTTAGTCTCTAGAGCTAAGTTCCGGTCAACCCTTTCCCATCTCTTCCATCATGCAGTATGATTGATGACTTTTGAGGTTATGATGAACATCGTGGTGAGATTCAATCTTCCTTACATTTCGAGGGTACAGCTCTAAAAGGGTATTCGCAGGCCGGCCGCTGGTTAGTACACCGGACCGAACCTATTGGTAACTCTCTAGGAGGCTTCCGGATCAGCTAGTGTTAATCTTGCTACCTCTACTCTGCCAGATAGTGCTGGGGGGAGTCCGAGTAGTGTGTATGCGGGGAGCATTGTCGAGGCCACGTTATGTCAAGGATATGGGTATATTCTTACTATGTGTACGCCATATCCAAAAATTTCATTACTTCGTAAATCATGTCCTATCCACTTTTCCTTACTATTGAATACATCATGAATTGTGAAACAAATAGAGTAAGTTTATCTGCGAAAAGATCTAAAACTCCCAAACACTTCCTAATCCATTTCATAAATATACGTAGTCTTAATTCTAATCTCAATGATGTTCATTTCCACTTGCAGTCTGCCAAACCCCATGTACTTTTTCTGACAGAATTTCAGTTATCGGTTGATTCAACTACCGCTCATCTCAGTTGCCCAAATTATTCGCTGTATGATTGCTTTCGCCTCGAAGGTGGTACTTATGCACATGTCCCTTCCGATATTCCCTGTCAGAGACTTGGTAATTTTGAATCTCCTTTTTTTGATCTTCTCTGGCTTAAAATCTCTACTTTATTGTGTCAAATTCATCTATTGTCTATACCATTTTCACAACTCCACTAATCACTTGGAGCTCTTTGAAACTTGACTTTCTCCAGTCCAACTTTCCTAACAGTGAGGTAATTTTCCTTGGTGATTTTAATGCTCACAACTCCAGCTGGCTTCCATTTTCTAGTCACACCGACCCAGCTGGTCGAGATGCTGAGGCTTTTGCAATTACTAATGATCTTGCACAGATTGTTTATTTACTTACAAGAATACTGGACAATCCTAACCATACAGCCAACACGCTTGATCTTTTTCTCACAAACAACCCTTCTAAGTACACGGTTGAAGTGAGAGGTCCTTTAAGCACCTCAGATCACAACTTGGTGATTGTCTCTTCTCCAATGGAGCCTTTATCTCATGGCTATTCCCAACCTTGTATTGTTTGGAATTACAAGAATGCAAAATGGGATGACCTGCGAGACTTTTCTTTTCCTTGGTCGGATTACTGTTTCAAAACTTCTGATGTCAACATTTGCTCAGATCGTGTCAGTGAAATTATTCTTGTAGGAATAGAATTCTTTATTCCACACTCCACTTTAAAATCTCATCCTTAATCTAAACCTTGGCTTTTCAATAAATGTGCTAAGGCTGTTCAAGAGAAGAACGTTGCATATCGTAATTGTCTTGTTTCTAATTCTTCAGTTTCATTTTCTGCCTACACCAAAGCTCGCAACAATTGTAAAGCAGTTATTAATCAGTCCAAACTAGAGTTTGAACAGGCTAAGAGTAGAAAACTTTCTTCTTGCCCTAATGGTAGCCGAGCATTCTGGTCACTTGCCAAAGCTATTGGACGCAACTTTTGCCCATCTCTGCTCCCACTTCTGACCAAAAGTACACTATGCTTTTGGTCAGATGCTAGCTGACCTGCTAGCATCCCATTTTTCTTCCAACTCATGTATTAATGATCTTCGTAAAACACCTCCCACCATTCCCAACACGATCCATTCAATGCCTCCTGTGGTCTTCCGTCAAAAGGATGTCAGAAGGATTTTGATGAATCTTGATGCTAAGAAAGTTCCAGGTCCTGATGGTATTTCTCCACTTATTCTCAAAACCTGTGCTCCTGAACTTACTCCTATTCTTTGCCACCTTTTTTCACTTTCTTATCCCAAAGGTGTTTTTCTTCTTCTTGGAAATTTGCTCATATCCAGCCAGTTCCTAAAAAGGGTGACAAGTCACTTCCATCCAATTATTGTCCCATTGCGATTACTTCTACTCTTTCCAAAGTAATGGAGAAATCGATTAACCGCCAACTACTTAGAAACCTTCCTTCTGATCAACGATCGCCAGTATGGATTCCATCAGTGTCGATCCACTGGTGATGTTCTGGCTTATGTTACCCATTTATGGACTAATTCAATGGAAAAGTTCGGTGAAACACAAACAGTTGCTCTTGACATTTCAAAGGCTTTCGATCGTGTTTGGCATAAAGGTCTTCTAAACAAGCTTCCATCTTATGGTTTGCCAACTGCTTTTTGTAATTGGTTATCCAGTTTTTTCTCTGATCGCTTGGTGATAGTGATGATAGATGGCTCTCTGTCTTCTAACTTCTCCAGTAATGCCGGTGACCCCCAAGGTTCAGTTCTTTCCCCCCACTCTTTTCCTCTTGTATATTAATGACCTTCTTCCATTGACTGGAAATCCCATCCATAGTTTTGCCAATGATAGCACATTGCATTCCACTTTCCATTTTGAGAAACTTTGTCCTGCTCAATCAGCTTCAACTTCTCGAAAATCTGCTATCAATTCCTTAAATGCCGATCTCCAAGTAATTCTCCAGTGGTTCTAAGACAACTTAGTTGATTTCAATCCTTCTAAAACTCAGTCTTGTCTTATATCTCGCAAAAAGGATTCTTCTGCTCCTATGCTTATCTTTGATGACACTCCAATTTCTAGAAAACATGATATATCTCTTTTGGGGATTACCATTACTTCCAATCTCTCTTGGCACAAGCACATTATAAATATTGCTTCCTCTGCATAAAAAAAAACTTGGTTTTCTCTTTTGCTCTAGGTATTACTTTTCTTCCAAACAGCTGTTCATTCTTTACAAATCGCACATCCACCCAATCTTGAATGTTGTTCCCATATCTGGGGTGGTGCCCCCAAAACCTCTCTCAGGCTTCTTGATTCCGTTCAGAAGAATGCAGTTAGGTTAATTAATGATTCATCTCTAACTGAGTCTCTTTACTCGCTTTCTCATAGATGTACTGTTTCTGCTGCATTCCTCTTCTATAGATACTTCAATGGGCACTGTTCTTCTGAATTGGCTTCTGTAATTCCTGCTCTCTCTTTCAAAACAGTCTGAACATGTGTTGTCACCAGGTAACTTCCATTTACTGTCCAACTTCAAACTCACAGAACCAACTTTTCATCTTCCTCATGTATTCATTCAACTGCCATTTTCTGGAACAAATTTCCTTCATACATATTTCCTGAAAATTACAGTTTACAGAAGTTCAAGTCCAATGTCAACAAATATCTTCTTTCGTCTTCTCAACCTCCAACCCAAGCTCAGTACCAAGTACTATAGGTTCTAATACCTCTCGTGTTTGGGGTTTGCATTAAAAAAAAAAAAAAAAAACACCGTGTAAACCTTCATATCATATGCAAATTTAGACATTAAGCCTTCATCAGTATCAGTAATAAATATTGAAAACAACTATGTGCTGGGGGATTCCACTAATAACATTAATCCAAGAAGAGCAGTGCCCATTGATAACTACTCTTTCCTCACCCAACTGTTCCTTTATTCATAGCAGTAACTTGCATCTAATGCCACACTGCTCCAATTTATGCACAGTGCTTTATGTGGCAGAGTATCAAAAGGTTTCTGAAATTTCAGTATTTGATGTGAAAATTACTTTTTGCATCAAATTCCTTTGTTACTACATCATGGTATCTATTCAGATTGGTCACACAAGATTGTCCCTTAACAAATCCATGCTGTGACAGCAGTATAACTGCTTTTCTATCTAGATTGTCATATTTTTTAAATGTGTAGTACTTAGGGTTAATGATGATAAAGCATCTATTGTTCCTTGTAGGAAAACTGTTAAAATTGGTCAAAGATTTTTCTTGGGATTATGCATATTTTATGTAATCTTATTTATACCTTTCGCTATTAATGTTTTCAGATTTTTTATAAGGGAATGAATTGACTCTATAGGCACTTCTGATTGCTTTGCTTTTTGCATTAACTGAACAAGAGCAAAATAATTAACCTTTGCACAGAATACAAATTGACTGTTTTGAGCACTGATTCTATATTAGTAATCATTTTTTATTTTGTCTAATAATAGTACTAGGAATTTTCCTACAAATAGGAACCAGCAGTTGGGTGCAAATTACATATTGCATCCTGGTAAGCCTTGTGTGCAGATTACACAGGCCATGCCATGCCTTACTTAACCTTTGCACAGAATACAAATTGACTGTTTTGAGCACTGATTCTATATTAGTAATCATTTTTTATTTTGTCTAATAATAGTACTAGGAATTTTCCTACAAATAGGAACCAGCAGTTGGGTGCAAATTACATATTGCATCCTGGTAAGCCTTGTGTGCAGATTACACAGGCCATGCCATGCCTTACTTAACCTTTGCACAGAATACAAATTGACTGTTTTGAGCACTGATTCTATATTAGTAATCATTTTTTATTTTGTCTAATAATAGTACTAGGAATTTTCCTACAAATAGGAACCAGCAGTTGGGTGCAAATTACATATTGCATCCTGGTAAGCCTTGTGTGCAGATTACACAGGCCATGCCATGCCTTACTTAAATATTCACATTCCAGGAAACCTGAGTTGACTTTCTGATAAATTTTTTTATCAAAATTTCATTTATATTTCATTTTTTAAGAGAAAAAATTACCAAAATATAAGGTGTTAGTTCTGAACTAACCTAATGTGAAATCTTTTTCTTTTACAAGATTTTTTTTTTAACTTATTAAGTAGGTAAAAAAAAAAAGTTCAGTTAAAGGTTACCAAAAATAACAACTTGACTTCTCACTGTAATTTATTATTACCCAAATCTGATGATTTGGTGGGGGAGATAAATTATGGTACTAGTTGCTTGTACTTAAATCGGCCATGCTATGAGACTTGCAGTTGAGATATGATTTCAGGTATTTCAACTTCTAATTTACCCATTTTTGTGAAATGGAATTCCACTCGGCTGGAATTTACTCAATTCATATTGGACAAATTACGTCTAAAGGAGGCGCCTCTGTAGCCAGGTGGGAAGGAGCAGTAGTGCATAGCACACGCTTCTTGATTAGACCGTGGTTCGAGCCCATCACCACCAAATACGGAGGATGCGGAAAGGTCAGGGAATGACAACCGCATATTCACGGAGCAATATGGCCTTAGTTGCTAATGCTCCTAAAAAAAGAAAACCAAAAAAACCCAAAAAATAATTTCTAAAGGTTGATTGGTTTGATGTGTAAATACAGTACATCACTAATCATAACTTGTTAGATATTTGCACTTTCATCTGTGGATAATGCCTCTCAACAAAACGGGGAACATGCTTTGTAAAAACGATAAGTGGAACAGGACCAGGGTATGTCTGCCAGGGGCAAAGGTTGATGACGTTGTAGAGCGGATATCATCTTTTAAGGGCACAAAAGGTGATATAGTTGTACACGTTGGCACTAATGATATTAAGAGTAGGAGACCGGCAGAATTACTTAACAAGTACAGGTCACTGTTGAACAAAAGCCATGAATTAGGGTTGAATTTAAAAGTGTCTGCAATTCTGCCCAGACACGATAGGAGGGAGTATATGATGAGAGCCTTGTCGATCAATTCGGCCCTGGAAAGATTGTGCAAGGCTCAAGGGATAGAATTTTTTTCAGCCTGGTCTGTACTTGTTAACAGGAGAGACTGCTTCTACAGGGATGGGATACACTTAAATAGAAAGGGTGCAAGAATATTTGCTGATACTATCAAAGCAGTGTTAGGTGGGTCGGAAAACTGCTAGCTTGGGGGGATACAAGGAATAATAGTTTAACAGTACCCGCAGGCAAAGATGAAGGTGATTCTTGCACAACTTCTATTAGAATAAGTAGCGACCTGGAGCGAGTGGTGTTGGGAATTTCAGGGACGAATGGCAGTCATCGTGAAATAGGTGGGTATATGGAATGTGTTAGGGTAACTAGGAATAGGAATAGGTGCATGTATACCAATGCTAGAAGTAAAGTAAATAAATTTGATGAATTTGAAGTGTTGGTCAAGACATCAAAGGTGGATGTTGTTGGGACAGCAGAGACGTGGTGTCACCCAGATATAAGGAATGCAGAACTGGAATTTGGGGAGTAAATTGTGTACAGAAAGGATAGGAAGGGAGGTGGTGTTATGCTGTTAATTAAGAAAAACAAAATCAAAGGAAGTGCACCCAGTTGATATAGATGAACAGTGCACTGTTGAGTCATTTTGGTGTGACATAAGCATTGGGAGATCAAAATTGAGAGTAGGAGTGTGTTATAGGCCTAATGACTCAAATGAGTACAATGAACAATTGTACAGAGAAATAGAATGGGCTATTAAATCAGAATGTCTTATAATGGGGGATTTTAACTTCCCAGATATTGACTAGAACTTGTGGGTTGGTCACTCACACACTAGTTAAGACTTTTGTGGATTTATTGGATGATTGTTTTCTGCAGCAGCATGTTCGAGAGGCAACCAGAGAGAGTAATACTCTTGATCTGGTTATCAGCAGTGATCATTCGTGTATTAATAATTTGCAGATAAAGGAACCACTAGGTGGCAGTGATCACAGTGTACTGATGTGGGATTTACTTAGATTTAATTACCATCAGAGGTAAAGGAAAGGGTTTTTGCTTCAATAAAGGTGAGTACAGTGGTCTCAGACAGTTTTTAAATTCTGTACAGTGGGATTAACTGATGATGTTACCAACAGTAAATTCTAAGTGGGAAGCATTCAAGGAATTAATCATGGATGCTACTAAAAGTTTCATACCTATTAAGAAATATTGTTCAAGGTTTAGGCCTAAATGGTTATCAAATGAACTAATGAGATTCGTAACAGAGAAGAAGAATGCATGGGATGTATATAAATTATCAAGCGACTCAGAAGCCTATGGCAGATATAAGCTAGTCTGTAATCAGGTCACAAAGGAGGTTAGGCAGGCGAAGGCAGATTACGAGAAATCTCTGGCAAAAAATGCTAAGAAAAACAGCAAGGATTTCTTTACTTATACAGTGAAACTTCCCTTTAACGGACAGCCATGGGGAACGAGAAGTTTTCCGTTAGAGAGAAGTGTCCGCTAACAAGAAGTCTGAGGGAGAAAAGAAAAAGAAAGAAAAATCGTTAAAACGTTTAATGTAAAATTAAATTAAAATATATACAGATTTTGAACAATATTTTTGTAAATAATATACAATTACATACACAAGAGATAAAGAAAAATCGTTAAATGTTTAATGTAAAATTAAATTAAATTATATACAGATTTTGCACAATATTTTTGTAAATAATATACATACAATTGTGCTATACATATTATGACTTTATCTTTAGAAAAATACATACAGTAATCACTTATTTTCTTCTGCACCTTCTTCCGGCTGATAATTTTGTTTTCAACATTTTTTTGGAGTGAAGAAACCATCGAAAGTCCTTCAGTATCTTCTTCAGCGGTGAAAAACATTTTTAAACAATTGATTTGTATGAACGCTTCTTCTATTTTCATCAGTGGTTCGTCGTCAATATGTTTTTTCGTCAGTGGTTCGTCGTCAATATGTTCTTCGACAGAATGACCTCCTTCCATTTCTTCATCCTCATGAGGAACTTCTTGAAAAATATCTATGAGAATGTCGTTGATATCTAGAGCACCATCTTCTGTAGTGAGGTTCGAGTCTATATCTTCGAGTCTATATCGAAGTTTGCAGATGATACAAAGTTGGCAGGGTTGTTAATGACAGTAATGGCAGTGTGCTACTGCAACAGGACCTAGATAATTTGGGCAGATGGGCTAAGAAGTGGCAACTGAAGTTTAACCATGACAAATGCAAAGTACTGCAATGGGTAGAAGTAACCTGATAGAAAAGTACCAATTGTGTGGTACTACACTTAAGGTGGTAGAAAATGAAAAAGACCTGGGAGTAATTGTGCAGTCAGATATGAAGTTTTCTGAGCAATGCAGACAGGCTGGCAGGGCTGGTCATGGGGTTTTGTCAATGATATATAGGAATTTTGCTAGCAGGGAAAAGGAGGTGATTGTCCCTCTGTATAAGGCAATGGTCAGGCCACGCCTTGAGTACTGCGTACAGGTCTGGAGGCCTCATTTTAGGAAGGATGTCGATTTGCTTGAGCATGTACAGAGAAGGGCAACAAGATTGGTGAGGGGAATGAAGGGATCCTCTTACCAAGAGAGGCTAAAGTTCTGCAAATTGCAATGGCTGGAGACTAGGCACCTGCGTGGTGATTGAGGTGTATAAGGCCTTGAATGGGTTGAGCACGCTGAATTCTGATGGGATCCTTCCACTTGTTCAGATTACGAACCTAAGTGGGCATAAATTCAAATTAAGAAAGGACAGATGTAGACTAGATGTGCAGAAATTTGCATTTAGCCAGCGGGTGGTTAATTGCTGGAACCAACTTCCATCTGTCATTGTGGAAGTTGATAGGTTGAATAAATTTAGGGAGGAACTGGACAGGCATTTGGAGGGAATGGTGTGATATTTTTTTTTTTTGGCTGATGCTGCATAAGCTCATACACTTGCTTTCTTGCATCACATGCCACTACTACTACAACAATTTATTAAGACAGACCGCCACTTCTTTTTGTAGCTTCTTCAGATTCACTTTTCACTTTAATGCTGCAACAACCAATCGTTTTAAACAAATATGATCTAGCTATAACATGAAAATTATTGAACTCTTATATTTAAATGCCCTTGATTTTTAGTATATGTAGTATAGCCAATTTCACTAAAATACAAGCAACTTAAATATAGCCTAATGAATACTATTGCAATACTGTTTAACAATGTGTGTTTTATTGTTTCATGATATGAATAACCTGCTGTGCATAGTAGCATTAATTGGTGTTGTCGCAAAAAGTTTGAGTAACACTTCAAAGCTGGTTTAGTATAGTTGACATATTACAAATACAGAGTATATGATATTACAGGACCTGTAGCATAATCGCTTAACCATAATACATATTTCTGACTGTTGTACTGCAAAATAGTAGCTATGCATAGGAAAAATATCCACGTGCAACATGGTGGGAACATTGCTGGATCCTTCTATAGTCCCTAAGGTCTATTACGGATATTCTTCCAGTTGCTCTTGACATTTCTAATGCTTTTGATTGTGTTTGGCATAAAGGTCTTCTAGGCAGGCTTTCATCTTATGGATTGCTAACTGTTTTTTTTTTGCAATTGGGTATCTAATTTTCTCTTTGACCACTCACTGCAGGTGTTGGTAGGTAGCTCTCTGTCTTTTAACATCTGCACTTATGCTGGTGTTCCCCAAGGTTCATTTCTTACTCCACTCTTTCCTCTTGTATATTAATGACCTTCTTCACTGACTGGAAATCCTATCCATAGTTTTGCTGATAATAGTGAATTGCATTCCACTTTCCAGTTTGAGAAACCTTGCTCTGCAGAAACATCTTCTACCTCTCAAATATTAACGACTAATTCCTTAAATTCTGCTCTCCTGTGGGGCAAAGATAACTTATTTCAATCCTTCTAAAATTCAATCTTTTATCTTGCAAAAAGGAGTCTACTGCTCCTATGCTTATCTTCGATGACACTTAGCTGAAATCTGAGTGTAATAGAGATATGTGAAATGTCACACATCTCTATTAGAGATTACCCTGACTTCTGATCTCTCTTGGCATAAGCACATCACAAATTTGCTTCCTCTGTATCTAAAAAATTGGGTTTTCTTTTTTGTTCTTGGCTTTACTTTTCTTCTAAACAAGTGCTTACTCTATACAAATCTGAAATCAGCCCTACACCATGGAACATTATTCTCACTCAGGCTTCCAGATTCTATTTAAAAGAGGGCAATCAGGTTAATTAATAACCTGTCTCTTACAAAGTCTCTCCACTCTCGGAACAGAGACATTCTGTTTCTGCTTCATGCTTTTCTGTAGTTACTTCCATGGGCTGTTCTTCTGAATTGGCATTTATAATTCTCCCTATCTTATCCAAACCAGTTCAAACACATGCCACAACCAGTTAGCATCCATTTACTGTCTGATTTCAAAATCCCATAACCAGCTTTTCTTCTTCTGCATTTCTCCTTGCAGTTTATGTTTTCTGGAACAACCTTACTTCATGTATATTTCCTGAAAATTACTATTTACTGAAATTCAAGTCTAATATCAACAAGTATCCTCCTGTCTTCTCAACCTTCAACCCATGAAAGGTACTAAGTATTATAGGTTCTAATGCCCTTCATGTTTTGGGATTTCATTTAAAAAACCGTACATTTTCTCTGTCTTTTATGATTTTTATTGATCTGTTTAAAGTCTAATTACTCCCTTTTTATTTATATTTTTTTGCAGAAAGAAGAAGCCTTCACGAAAGACTTGGTGGAAGAATTTTGTCAATATGTATGAAAAATATTGGCACCACCCATCACTTGAATTTTCCTATGATGCTGATGAAATGGATAATGAGGAACAGAATTGCAACTGTAATTTAAGGGATTCTGAGGAGAAAATTTTGAGGCCCCTAGATTTACGAAGTGTGGTGACAAATCACCACACTTTCTCCTTGCCAGGAGGCTCCTTTTCTGACATTCAAAAGTGCAGAAAATTAAATAATAAATTAAGTAGATGTTCCAAGAATAAAATAGTTAGTGGAAATTGGGATTATAATGATTTTCGTGGTGATGATATAAGTAGTAAAGAAGCAGTTCCAAGAAAATTAGGTGTGGAGTCAGATATCCGAATAATACATAAAATAAATAATTATGAAAAAGAAAAATATGAAAATTTTAATAGAGTACATGGTATTGATAGGTCAGTAAGGAAATTCCAGAAGACAGAAGACTTATCATTGTTTCCTTGTGCATTTGTAGCTGATAATGATGTAAATTTAAGCATACAGCAAATTGAAAAGTCAGGTTTGCAGAAAAAAAATAAACTTTTAAGTCAAATGTCATCTGCAGTAGATTATAAAATAAATGATTTGGATATATCTGTATCAGAAACTGGTGAGCATATTTCTCACACACAAGGACTGGATAATTATTTGCAGTGCTCTTTTGCATATCGAACATTGCGATCATCAAGGGATGCAGATAATGTTCAAATAAAATCAGAAGACTGTAATAGTGAGGTTAATTTTCTTTCTGAAATTCCAACTGTTCATAGCTTTGTTGAACGAGAAGGCATGCCCATTCAAGCTAAAAAACAAAAGAAGTGCTTGAATTCTCAATATTTTGTTTCTGAAGAAGTTGTTACTAATGGAAAATGGAAGAAGAAGGAGGAGGGAGGCAAAAATAAAGAATTGCTAGACCCTTTGATGAGAGAAAGCAAAAGTTTACAAGCATCTTATGTTGTTTCTGGTACTACAGACACAGTCAATAACAGATTGGCTGCTTATTCAACACCTTCATCAGTAATTGTTAAATCTGAAAAATCCAAATGTAGTGCAAACTGTAAGCTTTTTTCTACATTTGAAATCTCCCCTTTTCATAGTGTGGTTGAACCAGAAATGGTAACCTGTGTTCCAGACTTAATATTTGATCAGGTTGAACAGAAATACATGAATTTTCCAGACAGTGAAACTGTAGAGCAATGCATGGGTCCAGATTTTAGAATGGATGATTTTTATGCTTCTGATATTGAATCAGAAGATGCTTCTGATATTACAGACATAGGTAATGACAGAATTACTTTGAAATCAAAAATCTCTGGAAAAAATTGTTGTAAGAGGGTGAAAAAAAAAATTAAGGCATTGGAGAATTTCCATAAGACACAAAAAACATTATCATTGTTGTCACTTAATTTTGATGTTAATGATGATATTATAAATTTAAGTGTAGAACAAAATGAAAATACATTTGCCTATGAGGAACCAGAACAGCCTAAAAACAAAAGTCAAAAAACTAGTGGCCTTGTTTTAAAACCTACAATAAATCTAAGGAAAACACTGAATAACCTGCCATCTATAGAGTTCTTACACAAGAAAAATGCACAGCACATTAGTTGTAAATCTTACCTTTGTTCTTGAAATAATGGAATATTAAATGGAAATTTAATGAATTGTATATATTTTAGTAGAATGTTTAAACGTAATTGCCAGTGTCTTTTTTTTTTTTTTTTTTTTTTTCCCTTTCTTTTCTTAATGCAGAATAACAGTTGACATTCATATTATGGGTATTGGGTTGTAAAGTGTGGATTATGATTTGAAATATTTTGATGGTTGTATTGATAATTTTTGTTCATCTGTGTGAATACAATTTGTATATTTGGGTTGGTAGAAAAAAGAATTTTTTAACACAAGTGCTAGCTGATTTAAATAGTCAGTGGAAAAAATCTTGTCTTTCCACAAGCAGATCATATATATAAGTAACAGTTCTCATGTTATTCATAATGTTGACCGTACTCTTGAAGACCTCATATTGATGATCAGGAAAAGCTATCAAGCGACGATTATAAATGTTCCATGCTGTTTTGTCTGTGCAGTTTGTGGCATTGCATTTTTAACAATTAAACTTATGTAAATGACATGTAATTATTTACATACAATATGTACAACAAAGATTTAGAGTGTTAAGATATATAGAGCCAATATTCAGATGGTTAATTATAGTTTGTTTTGATAAATCAAGAAACTAATAATTTATTTCTCATTGAATTCTTAAAGATACTGTATATGATACAGTATATACAGAAGTAGAGAAGACCATTATAAAATGAAAATATTTGTTTATACATAAGCCATTTATTCAATTTTTAAAATTATGCATTTTCAAAATTTGAAATCTGTAAATATGCATATACAAGTACTTTTTAAGAATTTAGAGTGTTTTTTTTTTTTTCATAGTGTTGTTGAAACAGAAATTGTAACTTGTGTTCCAGACTTAATATTTGATCAGTTTGAACAGAAATACATGAATTTTCACGTATTTACTTATGTGTATATGAAGTTTATTGATAATTATGCATTTATATGTCAAATTAAAAGGCCCATATAATTAATGTCATAAGGATGATATTTAAGTCAACTTTAAAACTTAATTCTAGTTTTAAAAATAATTAAAAGTGGGATGATGTCTACTGTGATATATCCTTATTTTATTTTTGTAATAATTTTATATTTATTTATTTATGTACATTATATATGTATATTATGCTGAATATGTACATTATTGTATAATATTGTTAGGAAAAATATTATGATTAATTTTTTTTTTTTTGGAATAGCCTCGTCCAAACAAAGTGCTTGTATTTAATGAACAAAAATAACTAAATGATTTGTAGATGGCCTATTATTGAAAATGTGCTTAAACACTCATGTTTTTTAAAATATTCACTGTTTGCTTTCTGCCTGTAAGCTACTTCTCTTCATCATTGGTGAGCCATCTGACAGATGCGACCATTCACACTGGGGTTGGGGTTTTTTTTTTTTTTTTTTTTTTTTTATGTAAACCCCAAACACGAGAGGTAGTAGAACCTGTAGTACTTAGTACCGTGCTTGAGTTGGAGGTTGAGAAGACGAAAGAAGATATTTGTTGACATTGGACTTGAACTTCTGTAGACTGTAATTTTCAGGAAATATATATGAGGAAAGGTTGTTCCAGAAAACGGCAGTTGAATGAATAAACAAGGAAGATGAAAAGTTGGTTATGTGAGTTTGAAGTTGGACAGTAAATGGATGTTGGGATGTTGGCTGGTGGCAGCACGTGTTCGTACAGTTTTGAAAGAGAGAGCGGGAATTATAGAAGCCAATTCAGAAGAACAGTGCCCATGGAAGTATTTGTAGAAGAGGCATGCAGCAGAAACAGTACGTCTATGAGACAGCGAGTGAAGAGACTCTGTTAGAGATGAATCATTAATTAACCTAACTGCATTCTTCTGAATGGAATAAAGAAGCCTGAGAGAGGTTTTGGGGGCACCACCCCAGATGTGGGAATAATATTCCATGGCAGGGTGGATTTGCGATTTGTACAGAGTGAGCAGCAGTTTGGAAGAAAAGTATTGCCGAGAGCGAAAGAGAAAACCAAGTTTTTTTAGATGCAGAGGAAGCAATATTTGTAATGTGCTTGTGCCAAGAGAGATTAGAAGTCAGGGTAATCTCCAAAAGAGATATATCATTTTGCCTAGAAATTGGAGTGTCACTAAAGATAAGCATAGGAGCAGAAGAATCCTTTTTGCAAGATATAAGACAAGACTGAGTTTTAAAAGAGTTGAAATCAACTAAGTTGCCTTTGCCCCACTGGAGAATTACCTGAAGATCAGCATTTAAGGAATTGGTAGCAGATTTTCGAGAAGTTGAAGCTGATTGAGCAGGACGAGGTTTCTCAAAATGGAAAGTGGAATGCAATGTCCTATCATCGGCAAAACTGTGGATAGGATTTCCAGTCAGTGGAAGAAGGTCATTAACATACAAGATGAAAAGAGTGGGGGAAAGATCTGAACCTTGGGGGGACATTAGTGGAGAAGTTAGAAGACAGAGAGCCATCTGCCATCGCCCTCAGTGAGCGATCAGAGAGAAAACTGGACAACCAATTACTAAAAACAGTTGGCAAACAATAAGATGGAAGCCTGTTTAGAAGACCTTTATGCAAAACAAGATCGAAAGCCTTTGAGATGTCAAGAGCAACTGTTTGTGTTTCACCGAACTTTTCCATTGAATTAGTCCATAAATGGGTAACATAAACCAGAACATCACCAGTGGATCGACACTGATGGAATCCATACTCGCGATCGTTGATCAGATGGAAGGTTTCTAGGTAGTTTAAGAGTTGGCGGTTAATTGATTTCTCCATTACTTTAGAAAAAGTAGAAGTAATTGCAATAGGACGATAATTGCATGGGAGGAATTTGTCATCCTTTTTAGGAACTGGCTGGATATGAGCAAATTTCCAAGCAGAAGGAAAAACACCTTTGGAATAAGAAAGTGAAAAAAGGTGGCAAAGAATAGGAGTAAGTTCAGGAGCACAGGTTTTGAGAACAAGTGGAGAAATACCATCGAGACCTGGAGCTTTCTTAGCATCAAGATTCGTCAAAATCCTTCTGACATCCTTTTGACGGAAGACCGCAGGAGGCATTGAATGGAGCACGTTGGGAATGGTGGGAGGTGTTTTACCAAGATCATTAATACATGAGTTGGAAGAAAAATGGGATGCTAGCAGGTCAGCTTTATCCTTGGCTGAAGTGACAACAGAACCACCAGGTTTGGACAGAGGTGGGAGCAGAGATGGACAAAATTTGCAGCCAATAGCTTTGGCAAGAGACCAGAATGCTCGGCTACTGTTAGTGCAAGAAGCCAGTTTTCTACTCTTAGCCTGTTCAAACTCTAGTTTGGACTGATTAATAACTGCTTTACAATTGTTGCGAGCTTTGGTGTAGGCAGAAAATGAAACGAGAATTAGAAACAAGCCAATTACGATATGCAACATTCTTCTCTTGTGAACAGCCTTAGCACATTTATTGGAAAACCAAGGTTTAGATAAAGGACGAGATTTTAAAGTGGAGTGTGGGATAAAGGATTCCATTCCTGCAAGAATAATTTCACTGATACGATCTGAGCAAACGTTGACATCAGAAGTTTTGAAACAGTAATCCGACCAAGGAAAAGAAGAAAAGAAGTCTCGCAGGTCATCCCATTTTGCATTCTTGTAATGCCAAACGACACGTGGTTGGGAATAGCTATGAAATAAAGGTTCCATTGGAGAAGAGACAATCACCAAGTTGTGATCTGAAGTGCCTAAAGGACCTCTCACTTCGACCGTGTACTTAGAAGAGTTGTTTGTGAGAAAAAGATCAAGCGTATTGGCTGTATGATTAGGATTGTCCGGTATTCTTGTAGGTAAATGAACAATCTGTGCAAAGTCATTAGTAATTGCAAAAGCCTCAGCATCTCGAGCAGCTGGCTCAGTGTGACTAGAAAACGGAAGCCAGCTGGAGTTGTGAACATTAAAATCACCAAGGAAAATTACCTCACTGTTATGAAAGTTGGACTGGAGAAAGTCAAGTTGCAAAGAGAGGAAGTCAAAGAGCTCCAAGTGATTAGTGGAGTTGGGAGAACGGTAGAGACAACAGATGAATTTGACACAATGAGGTAGAGAAATTTTAAGCCAGAGAAGATCAAAGAGAGGAGATTCCAAATTGCCAAGTCTCTGACAGGGAATATCAGAACGGACATATGCACAAGTGCCACCTTTAAGGCGAAAGGAATCATACAGCGAATAATTTGGGCATCTGAGATGAGCAGTAGTTGAATCAACCGATAACTGAGATTCTGTCAGAAAAAGTACATGGAGTTTGGCAGACTTCAAGTGGAAATGGACATAGTTGAGATTAGAATTGAGACCATGTATGTTTGTGAAATGAATTAGGAAGTCCTTGGGAGGTTTAGATCTTTTCGCAGATAAGCTTGCTCTATTAGTTTGACAATTCATGGTGTATTCAATAGTAAGAAAAAGTCGGTGGGACATGCTGTACGAAGTAATGAAATTTTTGGATATGCCGTACACATGGTAAAAATATACCCAGATCCTTGACATGACATGGCCTCGACAATGCTCCCCGCATACACACTACTCGGACTCCCTCCAGTCACTATCTGGCAGAGTAGAGGTAGCCAGATTATACACTAGCTGATCCGGAAGCCTCCTAGAGAGTTACCAATAGGTTCGGTCCGGTGTACTAACTAGCGGCCCGCCTGCGAACACCGTTTTAGAGATAATGTGCTTAAACACTCGTGTTCTTTAAAATATTTACTGTTTGCTTTCTGTCTGTAAGCTACTTCCCTTCATCATTGGTGAGTCATCTGACAGATGCCACCATTCACTCTGGGGTTGGGGATTAAATTATAGTTAATGAAATTTTTCTCTGTGCTTGTGGATTTCTAAAACTTGGGTTTGTTGTATATATTTTTTGGAAATGGCTTTTTCATGTATATCAGCCAGGTGAAAGGGGCAAAACAATAAATTTTAATCGATTGACAGCAATCAGAAATTAAATAGGGAAAAAAAAATTAAACTTTTTAATGTGTTTTATGTGCGGAAACCAACAATGTTATTGTTTTTTCTTTAGTGTCACCATTTTGGCAGCAACTGATGGTTTTATATTTTTGTGATAATTATACATATTACATAAGTGGGAACCAGTACTGTCGTATATATGATGTGTGGCAATGAAGTTCTTGGACTGGTGATGTCATGCTTGATGTTTGAAATTAAACGGAGGCAGTATGTTGAAGTTAAGACTTCCTACAACAGTTGCTGTTACAGAGATTGTCCACCAGCTGACGTTTTGCAAGTAACAACTAGTTTCATCGTATTATTAACATTCTCTATCATGATTCTGCAGTGGAGCAACAAACATATCAAATTTTGGCTTAAACTGAGAAAATCTGCAAGAGAAACAAAATGTTAAAAACTGTTTATGGTGATAAAATTTTAAGTCATAGCGTATTTGAATGGTATAAGCAGTTCAAAGACAAGTGTCGGGATGTTTGCAGTAGCCGAACTGTAGTGCCAATGAGTGTGTATTGCCACTACTAATATTAATATGAAGAATGGTTATTTATTGCTATTCTCGGACTAATGTTATTAACAGTGTAACCCAGGTTTTAGTGCTGAGCCCATTGTTGTTTCCTTTATTTATTAATGATATTGATTAAGGTATGTCAGGTTTAATGTTTAAGAGTGCAAATGATACAAAGGGTGGAACACTGATTAATGACAGTAATCAGATTAAGGTCCTTCAAGTCTAGAAAAATTATGCAATTTGAATTAAAAATGCAAAGTACAGCCTACTGGTAGCAGTAATCGCAGACCAACTTTCCAAATATGTGGTAGTACACTCAGGGTGATGGAAAATAAAAGACCTGGGGCAATTGTGTAGTCAGATATGAGATTCTCTGAGCAGTGCTGGCAGGTACCTGGATAGCTCATCTGGTTTTGTCAATTTTACTGGGAGGGATAAGAAAGTGATTATTCCATTGTACAAGGCAGTGGTTAAGCTATGTCTTGAACACTGCATTTTCTGGAGGCCTCATTTTAAGAATATGATCTACTTGAATGGGTGCAGAGAAGGGCAATGAGATTACTGAAAGAACAAAATAATGGTCTTAAAAAGAATGGCTTGTTTTGCAAATTGCATTGTCTGCAGACTGTACATCTGCAATGCAATGCGATGTGATTAGTGTTTAAAGCTTTAAATGACTTGAGCAAGCTCAATGCTGATGTAACTGTTCCTCTTGCTCAGATTATACACAAGAGGGCACAAATTCAAATTGAGGAATGATGGTTGTAGGATAGATGTGTGGATGTTTGCCTTCAGCCAGTGTGTGGCTGATTGCTGGAAAAAAACTGTCATCTATTGTGAAAATGGATAGTTTGAATAAGTACTTTATATTCTAATACCTCTCATGCTTTGGGTTATCATAAAAAAAATATCAGCATTGCATCCCTCCAAATGTTTCCCATTCAGACTAGCTATCACAAAAATGTGAATCCTTCCTGCATAAAATATGACAATTTTAATACATTGCAGGCTTAAAATGTCTGAATCCCTGTAGTAATGCATGAAATAAGAGCACAAATACTGAAATTGTACATTTTCACTTTTAAACGATTACTACCCTTAAAAATCAATTTTTCTTTCAAGCATATCATTTTAAATCATTTCAATTTGGCATGCCAAAAAGTGTTAAATGAAGTCTAGTCTACAGGTGGTAGAGGTTACTATTTCATATAGAAAATGAGCAGTTAAAATGTATTATATTTTACAGAATGTAACTAAAACCCCTATTAAACTTTCTGCCAGATGATTATGTTTCCACCAGTCTCTCTTCAATCATATCATCTTTGACCTGATAATTATTTTCCAAATCTCATATACCGACAAATTGATACAATCTATTTGGTGTCAATTGATTTACTGCTTCTTGCCACACAGAACATGCACTTGATTTGTTATAAACTGTTTCTAACAATATCATTTTTTCACAGTTTTGGCGAAGGCAAACTGAGTTCAATAGGATGCAGTCAAAATTGCATGGTGATAACCTTAAAACAAATTGGCCACGTTTTCTAAAAGTGCCTCTTAACAATGTTTAATTGAATCAATTTTCTCACAGGGCAGGGCTTATCTCAATCATCCACTTAAGATCTTTTCTTGTATAACAATTTTTGTTTTAAATTAAGGTGATTTAATGATCGGAAATGGACGAATTACTTAGACAAACTGACCTAACACAAATGACCAACAAAATAAATATTTCTAATGAGAGGTGGCTGAACAATGAGAACACCAGACTTGACAACCCAGGACTTGAAACTGCACCTCGAAAATAACAACACCTGGACAGCAATACCCAAGGGACCCATTGGGAACTGACATGTACTGCTATCAAATTACTGACTTGAAACAATGAGAGTGAAATCAAACTGTTAGCAGACGGACACTAACATGGACATCCATGAAAGGAAAAAAAACACCATCCTGGTTCACAATCTTGCACTTAGTTACTTACATAGTGCCAGCAAACACAACAAAAAGGAAAAGAAAATAAATACTAAAAAGAAAAAAAACTAAGACCAGGGTAGTTAGGAAAAAAAAAAAAAACCCTCTACCCCCCCCCACCCAAATCTCACCCTGGCAATTTATCACGCACTATGTTAATTTCCACAGTGCCAGCAAATATAATAAAATAAAATAAAAAAACAGGATAAGAATAGGATGGGGGGGGGAGGAATCTATACAGTGAACAGCTATTATTTTACAAATATCCAGGCTGATAACTATCTTCTTTTTAGAAATACAGAAATAGCAAACCTTAGAAAAGCAACAAACTTATTATAATCGACAAGTAGTTATTTTCATTTCCATATCTCAAATCACTAATTACATCATTTAATTACACTTGTTGCAGTGTAAGTCTCATACAACAAACAATCATACAATACATGGCACCAAGTTTCTTCAACACCACATACACAGTAAGGGTTTGACTTTAATCCAAAATAATATAATTTACTATTCAAAGAACCATGCCCTGTTACCAAAAAAAAAAAAAAGTCCATACTAGGAAAAAAACCACTTGTTCAGTTTAAAACATGAAAAAATGGCTGGTGACTGCACCAGTAATACTATCCGTCCATCTGGCTTGCCAGATTTCCATTAACTTCGCATATATTCTTTTCTTTTCAACCGTAGAGTGAATGTTAGGGTCACACTTAAAATCATGAAATTATTATGTTTCCTAATATGGTAATGGAAAGCTCTATACAGGGTATCTCAAAAATATTGGTACAAACGGTTAGGGACAGGTAGGTAACATCTAAATGAATGTGAATCGCACAGGAACCCATAACCGGAAACGTCACCGTAAGGCGGTACACGGCGCTGTTTATCAGTTCGCGAGAGGGAAAATTTCTGGTTTACTCATTCAAGTAGTCACCGCACCAAGAGCATGCATCGATATATGAATTTTGAGCTGGCAGACAGGCACCTAGTGTATGGGTTAGCAGAGGGCAATGGATGAGCTGCTCAATTAATTTATGGAAAACGCTTCCCAGACAGACATGTACCGGACCGCTTGTTTGCACGTGTGCTTCAAAATTTGTGCGATTATGGGTCATTTAGAGGTAACAAAGTAGTGAGGGCAGACAACTTTCGATGCGAACTCCCGCCATCGAAAAACGTGTGTTGAATGCCGTCCAGAATAATCCTACTACCAGCACACATGCCATTGCCTCTGCCTTAGGAGTGTCTCGTTGCAGTGTGCAGCGTGTCGGGCACGACGATTCCTTACACCCCTTTCATCTCCAAAGGGTTCAGTTACTGCTCCCCCAAGATCATCCTGCACGTGTGGCTTTTGGGCAGTGGTTTCTCCAAGAAAGTGTTCAATTTTCCAGCCTATGTTTTGGTCACGGATGAGGCTTATTTCACTTGGGAAGGCTTATTCAATCAGCACAATGCTCGTGTGAGCTCACGACAACCCACATGGTGTGCACCCAGATGTGGCACAACATCGCTTCGCAATAAATGTGTGGGCAGGTATGGTCGGTGGCTGCTTAGTTGGCCCATGCCTGTTACCATCCCGCATGAACTCCGCTAAATATCGGATCTTTCTTGAACAAGTTTTACCATGGTTACTTGACGATGTTCCAACAAATGTGAGATGCAACATTTGATTTGAACATGACGGGGCACCTGCCCATTATGGAAGGTGTGTTCGGGACCATTTGAACAAGCGTTTTGGGCATTGATGGATTGGCCGTGGTGGATACGTTACCTGGCCCTCATACTCACCTGACTTATCGAGCCTTGATTTCTTTCTGTGGGGGCCCTCAAATCTATCGTGTATGAATCGCCTGTGGAGGTGGAAAAGGATCTCATGGGGAGACTCGTCTGCACTGCTGCTACTGTCAAAAACTCCAGGTGTGTTCGACCGTGTCCGCCAATCCATGCTGTGTCGGTGTCACGCATTCATCGCATCTCATGGTGGAAACTTCGAGCATCTGTTGTAACATCATGAAATGCATCCATCTCGTACGCCATTGTTAATATTATGTCAAATAAATGTTTGCCACTAATTACTGTCTTGTGTCATTTCTGCTTCTTGGGCCTCTGCTACTACTTTCCCGTGACATTTCCGGTTATGGGTTCCTATGCGATTCACATTCCTTTAGATGTTACCTATCTTCCCCAAAAAGTTTGTATCAATATTTTTGACCACCTCTGTAGCCAGGTGGGAGGAGCAGCAGTGCATAGCACACGCTTCTTGATTAAACCCAGGGTTCAAGCCTGTGACCACCAAATACGGCAGATGCGGAAAGTTCAGGGAAAGACCACCGCATAGCCCTGGAGCACTATGGCCTTAGTTGCTGATGCTCCCAAAAACAACAACCAATATTTTTGAGACACCCTGTATATTATAAAAAGTTCTAATGGCATGTGGCCCGCTAATACCTGCAGGGCATTTTTTGACAGTGCTCTGAATTGCCAACAGCATTGTTCTTTGCATGGAATTTAATTTGGCTTTAAACTTAATCTTATTCACACAAGTTACCAACACTGATGATACATAAGTCACTATTGGCAGAAAAACCGTCGTGTAATAAAGATTTAAAACTGATCTACGTAACCCCCACTCTGATCTAGAAATTGGTATTACTGCTGCACTAAAACGCTTAATTTTTTTTCATCAAATAATTCAGATGTGGAACAAAAGTTAACCTAGCATCTAAAAAAACACCTAGATACTTAGTTTGGGTAAAAAATTTAATTTGCTTGCAAACAAGTAACTCCTCTGCTGTAAAAAGAGAGATATTCTCATCGTTGACATAATCTCTATTATCTGCTCTCATCTCACGCTGTTCAAGAGTATCATTACTTACACAATTCTCGGGAAACAGTTTGTCTATGACAACTTTAATAGTTGTCTCCCAACTAACTGTTTCCCTAACATCTACTATTATTATGCTAAATACATCCTGCTCTATCTTTTTACTAAAGGTCAACTTATACCCAAGGGATCATGGCAAATTCTGCCATGATCTTAACTTATGCCGATAAATAGCCCTATGATATTCCCTCCTCTTACACCCATATATTTCCTTATAATAGCTAGCCTCTTCTATATCATGAGACCTATATCTTTGAAACTGCTTCCTGGCCGAAAAAACATCTTGCCTTAAAATTTTTAGTTGTTCAGACCACCATGGTACCTGCTTATCTGTGGCATTCCTACGCCTAGCTGCATACTTCAAAGCTTCAAAAAGTGCACTTTGCATATATAAAATGCATATTCTGTGGCATTTATAGTACTGTATTCAGAGCTAATGCGCCAATAAAACCCAACAACAAACAGCAAGGAATCATTAAATTTTTCCCAATTTATCTTTTTGTATGCAAACCTCACATGCTCATTGCTTTTAATTTAATAAACATACTATATACAATACATGAAATAGTATAGCCCGATAGTCACATTTTCCTGTTTGTTGCATTTTCATCAACAACCCCAGTGACACACTCTCAGTGTCAACTGAATGGCAAAATGAGCCAAGGCAAAATGATATATCTCTTTTGGGGATTACCCTGACTTCTAATCTCTCTTGGCACAAGCACATTACAAATATTGCTTCCTCTGCATCTAAAAAACATGGTTTTCTCTTTCACTCTCGGCGTTACTTTTCTTCCAAACAGCTGCTCACTCTGTATAAATCGCAAATCCGCCATGCCACGGAATATTGTTCCCACATCTGGGGCGGTGCCCCCAAAACCTCTTTCAGGCTTCTTGATTCCATTCAGAAGAGGGCAGTTAGGTTAATTAATGATTCATCTCTAACAGAGACTCTCCACTCGCTGTCTCATAGACGTACTGTTTCTGCTGCATGCGTCTTCTACAGATACTTCCATGGGCACTGTTCTTCTGAATTGGCTTCTATAATTCCCACTCTCTCTTTCAAAACAGTCCGACCACGTGCCGCCAACATCCATTTACTATCCAACTCCAAACTTACAGAAATAACTTTTCATCTTCCTCGTTTATTCATTCAACTGCCGTTTTCTGGAACAACCTTCTTTCATACGTATTTCATGAAAATTACAGTCTACAGAAATTGAAGTCCAGTGTCAACAAATATCTTCTTTCGTCTTCTCAACCTCCAACTCAAGCACGGTACTAAGTACTATAGGTTCTAATACCTCTCGTGTTTGTGGTTTACATATAAAAAAAAAAATAAAAAAAAAGTTGAAGCTGATTGAGCAGAACTTGGTTTCTCAAAATTGAAAGTGGACTGCGATGTGCTATCATCGGCAAAACTATGGATAGGATTTCCAGTCAATGGAAGAAGGTCATTAATTTACAAGAGGAAAAGAGTGGGGGAAAGAACAACCTTGGCACACACCGGCATTAGTAGAAAAGTTAGAAGACAGAGCCATCTACCATCACCGTCAGTGAGCGATCAGAGAGAAAACTGGTTGTTGTTGTTTGGTTTTTAGGAGCATTAGCAACTAAGGCCATATTGCTCCAGGATATGCGGTGGTCATTCCCTGATCTTTCCACATCCTCCGTATTTGGTGGTGATGGGCTCGAACGCCGGTCTAATCAAGAAGCGAGGGCTAGGCACTGCTGCTCCTTCCCACCTGGCTACGGAGGCACCGAAATCTGGTTAACAAATAACTAAAAACAGTTGGCAAACCATAAGATGGAAGCTTGTTTAGAAGACCTTTATGCCAAACACGATCGAAAGCCTTTGAGATGTCAAGAGCAACTACTTGTGTTTCACCGAACCTTTCCATTGAATTAATCCATAAATGGGTGACATAAGCCAGAACATCACCAGTGTATCGACGCTGACGTAATCCATACTGGCGATCGTTGATCAGATGGAAGGTTTCTAGGTAGTTAATTGGTGGTTAATTGATTTCTCCATTACTTTAGAAAGAGTAAAAGTAATTGCAATTGGACGATAATTGGATGGGAGAGATTTGTCACCCTTTTTAGGAACTGGTTGGATATGAGCAAATTTCCAAGCAGAAGGAAAAACACTTTTGGAATAAGAAAGAGAAAAAAGGCAGCCAAGAATAGGAATAAGTTCAGAAGCACAGGTTTTGAGAACAAGTGGAGAAATACCATTGGGACCTGGAGCTTTCTTAGCATCAAGATTCGTCAAAATCCTTCTGACATCCTTTTCATGGAAGACCACAGGAGGCATTGAATGGAACATGTTGGGAATGATGGGAGGTGCTTTACCAAGATCATTAATACATGAGTTGGAAGAAAAATGGGATGCTAGCAGGTCAGCTTGAATCTTGGCTGAAGTGACAACAGAACCATCTGGTTTGGACAGAGGTGGGAGCAGAGATGGTCAAAAGTTGCAGCCAATAGCTCTGGCAAGAGACCAGAATGCTTGGTAACATTAGGGCAAGAAGCAAGTTTTCTACTCTTAGCCTGTTCAAACTCTAGTTTGGACTGATTAATAACTGCTTTACAATTGTTGCGAGCTTTGGTGTAGGCAGAAAATGAAACTGGAAAATTAGAAACAAGCCAATTACGATATGCAACATTCTTCTCTTGAACAGCCTTAGCACATTTATTGGAAAACCAATGTTTAGACAAAAAATACGAGATTTTAAGGTGGAGTGTGGGATAAAGGATTCCATTCCTGCAAGAATAATTTCACTGACATGATCTGAGCAAACATTGACATCAGAAGTTTTGAAACAGTAATCCGACCAAGGAAAAGAAGAAAAGAAATCTCGCAGATCATCCCATTTCGTATTCTTGTAATGCCAAAGAACACAAGGTTGGGAATAGCCATGAGATAAAGGTTCCATTGGAGAAGAGACAATCATCAAGTTGTGATCTGAAGTGCCTAAAGGACCTCTCACTTCGACCGTGTACTTAGAAGGGTTGTTTGTGAGAAAAAGATCAAGCATATTGGCTGTATGATTAGGATTGTCTGGTATTCTTGTAGGTAAATGAACAATCTGTGCTAGCTCATTAGTAATTGCAAAAGCCTCAGCATCTCGACCTGCTGGGTCGGTGTGACTAGAAAACGGAAGCCAGCTGGAGTTGTGAACATTAAAATCACCAAGGGAAATTACCTCACTGTTAGGAAAGTTGGACTGGAGAAAGTCAAGTTGCAAAGAGAGGAAGTCAAAGAGCTCCAAGTGATTAGTGGAGTTGGGAGAACGGTAGAGACAACAGATGAATTTGACACAATGAGGTAGAGAGATTTTGAGCCAGAGACGATCAAAGAGAGGAGATTCCAAATTGCCAAGTCTCTGACAGGGAATATCAGAACGGACATATGCATAAGTACCACCTTTGAGGCGAAAGGAATCATACAGTGAATAATTTGGGCATCTGAGATGAGCAGTAGTTGAATCAACCGATAACTGAGATTCTGTCAGAAAAAGTACATGGGGTTTGGCAGACTGCAAGTGCAAATGGACATCGTTGAGATTAGAATTGAGACCACGTATATTTGTGAAATGAATTAGGAAGTGTTTGGGAGGTTTAGTTCTTTTCGCAGATAAGCTTGCTCTATTAGTTTGACAATTCATGGTGTATTCAATAGTAAGAAAAAGTGGGTGGGACATGCTGTATGAAGTAATGAAATTTTTGGATATGGCATACAAGTGGTAAGAATATACCCAGATCCTTGACATAACGTGGCCTCGACAATGCTCCCCTCATACACACTACTCGGACTCCCTCCAGTCACTATCTGGCAGAGTAGAGGTAACAAGATTATACACTAGCTGATCCGGAAGCCTCCTAGAGAGTTACCAATAGGTTTGGTCCGGTGTACTAACTAGCGGCCGGCCTGCGAACACCGTTTTAGAGCTGTACCCTCGAAATGTAAGAGATATTGGATCTCGCCACGATGTTCATCATAACCTCAAAAGTCATCAATCATACTGCATGATGGAAGAGATAGGGAAGGGTTGACCGGAACTTAGCTCTAGAGACTAAACATGGGTTTTACCAACTTCAAGCCTCCAATAAGCAAAGTGGTGGTATTGCACCGGTTGATGAGAGTCATCTACCACCTAGTACTGCCTGGTAACATAGAGGGGCGACGTTCCTGCATGTGGTTGGGCACCACACCTCGACCCGTGCTTACGTTGGTTCACATCTGGGTGGTCACCCACCACGTACTTGTGCATGGAGGTTATACCCAGGATTACTAACAGTCCCACCATTGTGAAGGTGCAAGCAGAGGATTTGGCTCTCACAGACCGTCCCGACTTCTTTGACCTCCTGACTACTCGTAAACTGTGCATTAACATCTGCCCTTAATATTAAAGTGTTCACCTGTTTCTGCTTATTACTTCCTCCCACCCCACATCTATTACCAATTTTACTGTCTTCATTACCATCACTTATATTTTCCTTAACTACACTACTGTATGTTTGAACCTTATCAACCCAAATTTGCTGTTCTTCCTGAGCAGGAGGAAATGGTTGGTCTGCACAATTTCATCAAAAAGAGTAACTCTAACTTCCATCTCTTCTAATTTTGCTTTTAGTCTTTCATTATCAATCAGCACAGCTGTTGCAATAACTTCAAATTAACCCACTTATCTAATATAAAGTTTGATGCTGTCTTTGTTATTTTGCTCGACTCGCTTGTAGTGTAGTTTAAGAACTAAGTTAAAGAAGCAGGTACTACCTGCTTCTTTAACTTAGTGATTAACTCATACACAGTTGACACCTCAAAATATAACCTCTGTTCTTGAATATTTGACACAATGATGTCACGTTCACGAAGATTGGTTCCTGTCTGTACTTCTTGTAATATCTCCATATAAGTTATCAAAATCACCATCTACATTGAGATCTGTAAAATCATCAAACCCAACTTCTGCCAACTTCCTTGAATAACAACATCTAGTTCATCACATATTTGTCACACTTGTAATTTCTCCAACTACCTCTACCTGAACAGTATTTTGCTGGGCAACATCGTTTGTTCCTTGCAAACCATTCAAATTTGACACTGTATTCCCAACTTTAGTACTTTTTCCCTTGAGATATTTACCTTCTAACTTCTTAATTTTTTCTGAATTCAATCTGGGAACTCTAGAGGGTATAGGGGGAAAGCAGAAGCTCATCCCCTCCCCCAGTTCGTAATGATTTTCTTGTCGATTTCCCCTCCATGCTGCAGTGTAGGGGATAATAATATCCAAAGTAATCTCATATAATGTAGGCCAGAAGATCGATTCTATTAGCTTATCAACTTTTGCAATAAACACTACCTACAAATCAGTCATCAGTAACTTGATTTCCTCTCCTCCGGAAAGGAAACTCCATCACCGATGCCCTTCAGACCATTGTCGATGCTGCCACAACAACAGATCGGAAATACTTCCTCGTCATTGCAATCGACTTCGCAGGGGTGGTTGACACCCTATGGTGGCCAAGCGTCCTCGGCAGGCCAACCTTCCAATCAACCTATTTAAGTGAATAAGTACATATCTATCCAACAGATCTGTCAAAGTCACTGCTTCATACTGCACAGTAACAAGATCAATTTACAGAGGATGCCCACAAGTCTCCGTTCTGGGCCCACTTCTTTTGAACGTGGTCCTTGACGGATTTCTAAATCTCAATCTCGGAAATGTCACATCCCAAACCTACGCAAACGACCGACCTCATGTAGACAAATTAGGCAGATGGGCTAAGAAGCAGCAAATAAAGTTTAACAATGACAAATGCGGTTCTATTTGCCTAGCAAATAGAAGAGAAAGTAAGAGAGGAGGCGGGGTAATGATTCTGTTCAAAAAAGGATTCTCTGTAGTCAGCGAACATGAATCGCAATCGGAAAATTTCGAGGCTGTCATTGCCATCTTTGGAACAGAAATTAAGAGATTTCAATTATGTTTAATTTATCTACCCCCATGACTGCGCAGTAGCATAGTGGTATCGTCACCGTCCTCCCCACACCGGGTGGAAAAGGCCCGAGTTCGAATCCCGTCGATGACGCGAGGAACTTTAGTGGGCTTTTTTCACTCCGTGGCTGAGTTAGTCGGTCTCAGGCGTAGATAGCAAGGTTTTTTCCCTCAGAAACTGGGGTTTTTTCGGCCAGCAAAACAGACAAATCGACCAGAGAACACACGCAATTTACAGACACGAATACGGGTTAATGTAATCATTTGCGGGTAACCCTAATATAGTAATAGTAATATAGTATCTACCCGCAGAGCATACAAAAGAAAACAGAGCTGAGCTTTTTACGTGGCTTGCCTCAAACATGAGCGCGAATGGTTGGTTGGTTGGTGTCATGTCCATTTGAAGTCAAATTGAACCATGCGCTGATATCACTGCTTTAGCTAAGTCCACGATCTTTTCGTTATAAAGTTCTCCCTGGAAAGGGGATTCGTCCATGCTTTGCAAAGTCGCCTGAATTGCATCCACTGTAGTGTGCAGCTCTTTCCCAATTGATGAACTGTCTCCAAGTGTCGGTGAATGTCCTGTGTGAGTCCTGTGCGTCCATGTTTTATTGCCAGCAGGGCCGCTCTTGAGTCGCAGAAGATTACAAGCCCTCTGGCTCTGTCTATGTCTCTTAGTGAAATATAGCTATTTAGGGCCTCAAGGATTGCCCTTAGCTCACATGTAAAGTTAGAGGCGATGCTGCCTGCACTTATGCTTTGTTGCATTTTTGTAGTATTTGTCAGGACGGTGTGTATGCCTGCTCCGCCCTTGAGGATAGTTTCGTCAGAGGATCCATCGGTATACATCTGTACAAAGTCACACCTCGAATAAGTCTCAATTGTTTTGGTTCCTATAGCTTTGACAATGGTCTCGATTTCTTTTTTTGTACAGTGTTCCACGAGATCCAAATCTATTGTGGTATTTTGGGGGATGCAAGATGGTAAGGTAGGCTCTTGAAGTATGTCATATTTTGTGAGTTCAAGATCAAGACTTTCTCTGATTTCCTTATCGTATTTCAGGGTAGATGACCTTTTGAGTCTTGACCTGCAGTTCCAATTTATAAAGGTCCTACGGGAGATATGATCAATGTCTCTGCTGTTAGCCTTATTAGTGAATTTAATTGTGTGATATCTTCTTCTTTGATTGAGTGTCTGAAGGCCGCATTCCCGCTCTGCTTTGGTGTTGTTTGTAGACGAAACAGCCCCGATGATTATTTTGGCTGCTCTTGCTTGGATCCTGTCCAGTTTTCCAAGTGCAGACTCAGAAGCATGTGCCCATATTGGTGCTGCATATTCCAAATTAGCCCTGATAAGTGAGGTATAAGTTGTTTTAAGTGTTTTCGGATTTGCTCCCCAGTTCGTACCACATAAGCTTTTTAGGATGTTTAACTTCTTCAGTGCTCTGTTGGAGCTGTTTTCAATGTGTTTGGTGAAGCGTAGTTCTGTGTCGAGGGTTATACCCAGATATTTTGGGTTATCCATTTTTGAAGTGGGCACGCCGTCTATAGCGATAGCTGGGTTAAAGTTCTTTCTGCGGCTTCTGTCTGTGGTAAAAACTGTGTGGTTAGTTTTATGGGGATTTATCTGTAATTTCAGTTCTCTTGCCCAGTCCACAATTCCTTTTAGTGATCTGTTTATGGATATTTCTGATTTTGCCATGTCTCTGCTGGTATGCCATATTGCTATGTCATCTGCATAGCATGCAATCTTGGTGTCTTCATCTATATGTTGATGGACGTTATTTGTGTATAGCAGGAAGAGCAGGGGACTGAGAACATGAGCGCGAATACAGATACAATAGTAATGGTGGACCTCAATATGCCGCTACCAAAACATCAGGAGGCGAAAAGTGAATTGGATGGTACAATGCAAGCCTTAAATATGAGTTAACTGAAAACACCAGCAACAAGAGGAACTCAGTGCCTGGACTTGATTTACTATAACACTTCAGATATAAGATTGAAGGAGAACATTATGAAATTCGCATCAGATCACCGACCACTCACATAACCCCAGGGGCTCACATCTGGTGAGTATGGGCTTGGCACACCCAGGGTCCTGAGCTGGATATCATTCTTCTCTTTCTTGGTGATTCCTCTCTCTCTCTCTCTCTCTCTCTCTCTCTCTCTCTCTCTCTCTCTCTCTCTCTCTCTCTCTCTCTCTCTCTCTCTCTCTCTCTCTCTCTCTCTCAGGGTAATAGGGAATTGTTTTTTTGGCCGATGCAGCATTAGCCTCAGGCTTCCTTGCACCATATGGCTATCAATAATAATAATAATAATAATAATTTGAAGCCACATTAAGAAGACAACGAGACATCCGACAATCTGGTTAGCATTCGAAAAGTATAACAAAGGTAATCTTCTCAACAAAATATATTAAAAATGATGTAATTCTAAAACGCCTTACCGAATACAACTGGCAAAACCTATACCTTTTGACCACCGATGCTGCCTTAACAACACTCTCGCAATCACTTTTACATATAGCGCAAGAAGGAGCTTCTAAGGAACTAAAAGTGTCAGAGAGGGCAAACTCTTGGTTCAGCCCACAATTAAAAATAATTTTCAAAAATAAACAAAAACTGTACAGGAAATGAAAAAGAATAGGTCATCCAGAGGATCACATCCGGTACAAGCATGAAAGAGCACGTTTCACGAAGGCTAAGAAACAAGCACACCTTGAAATGATTATAACAAAATTAAAAAAGGGTAAAAGAATTGCCAACAAAAAAAAGCTACATGCATAAAATGACTGAGAAAACCTTTAAGGATTGGGCTGAAGCTAAGTTCGGAACACCCCTCAAGGAAAATCAAGTTAACAGTGAAGATAATATTAACAAAATGCGGTATGTAATCAAGAAAATTAAAGACATTATCAACCCTAATCAAATTGTGAACTAACAACGAAGAATTGAAGGAAATCAGTATCAGCAGAGACAACTTAAAAAGAGCAATCAACAGTCTCCCAAATAAAGCTACAATCGGGCCAGACAAATTCCCACTTTTTATGATTAAAATCTGTAGCTGTTTGATCATCGATATATTGTTACATCTATTTCGAGAATAATGGTGGAAGAGGATTTCCCGAAGCTGTGAAAAGCTATTACGTAAAACCTATCCCCAAAATAAAAAACCCTAAATCTGTAAAAGACTTCAGACCAATCGCTGTTGGATGCTCTTTGCAAAAAATCTTCGAAAAAACAATCCTGGACATCATTATCCAACATTGCTTTAAACACAGACCTGAATACCTGCACTCAATACTTCCTTAGAGATCGACCATCACCAACCTCATGGGAACACTACTAAGGATCCAGCAAACGCTAAATAACAAGCATCAACTGTATGTTGTTTTTCTAGATGTGGCAACCGCATTCGACAACATATCCATCTCAGCTCATAATTATTCTGAGGGACTACTTCCTCATTACAGGAAATGTTCTCCATTTTTTAACGAACACTCTTCTGCACAGACAAATCACAATAACAAACGGGAATGTGTACGCTATGTACCAAGTCGATAAAGGAGTCCCACAAGGCGGCATATTGTCCGCCACACTCTTTGCCAAGGCCCTCGAACCCTTCTTAGCTCAAAACAGGAAGCAATTCATCGATATGCGGACGATGTGAAATTTTTTATTATCTCAGAAGACCAGAAATCTGCCAACTACTGCAACCAAGTGGCCAACGCCAAAATAAAAGAATTACAAAAATACCTCGACTCTATCGGGCTACACCTAAATGAAGACAAGACTGCACAAATGACCTTCACAAATAAAATAAATCCAAACAAAATAAACAATATACGTGAACGACATCCTTGTCCAAAAGGTTCAGTCACATGTTGATCTTGGACTCAAGTGGGACGAAGGACTGAACTTCCTTCCGCACTATGCTTACATCCGTAGGAAAACATACGCGGCGCTCTGGACAACCAGGCAGGAGCTCAACGGTATTAGAAACCCCAATTTAAGGATTCAGTATATCAATAGATGTGTTATCCCTATTCCTCTTTATGTGTCACAAATCTGGTCTTCTGCTCCCGAAAGCACTATCAAGGCTTTTCTAGAAATAGAATACTGGCTCTTCAGATGGCTGAACAGAATTGCAGCTAAGCCTTTTACCATCTCAAGAGGTATACTATACTCCAATTTAGAAGTCACTGCTTGGAGACAAACGATCACTACAAAGAATATAATGACACTTGCTCAGATTTTATCGGGACGGCTGGATTCACCGAAAGCCCGAGACTGGATAGTAACACCCGGAGAAAAACAAAGACGAGTTGCAGGTAAGGAACAGCAACTCAAGCCCGCAATTACGCAGTTGGATAGTCTGGGAAGATTCTTTCCAGCAAATACTCTAAAGCTTTTTAATACCCTAAAAATCAACCCTGAAAAACTCTGCACAAGCAAAACATCAGAAAAGAAGTTCTCAAAAACTGCTACCTGTAGATACAGATGTAAGAAAAAATAAACAGTACTAAGAACCTCCATACAGTAGCTGACAGGAATTCCGACCTCATCTGGAAACACTCTCCTGGATATGCCTCACCTACTCCACTCTATGTGCTACATGTATTGTATAATTTAGTAACGAGTGTTACATATAATGTAAAATTGTATATAATATTATTCTCTGTTGCATAACAGAATATGTATCTACACCCCCTAGTCAATAGTCAATGGCTGTAACCGGGTGTCTCCTAGGAGAAACAATAATAATAATAATATAAACTACCTCCGGAACAAAATTAGAAATTTCTCCTCTCTCTCTTTGCAAGAATCACCCATAAGGACTGGGGTCTGAGGAAAAAGACCCTCTCCCTCTTCCACAAAACTGTTTTTCTGCCAGTCATCTTGTATGCGTCAGGAGTCTGGCATAAAAAAGCGACAACCGCAACAAACAGAAGAAAGCTTGAAACTGTACAGAGATACATCCTACTCATGATCATCCGAGCCTGCAACACCGTCAGCACTCATGCACTGCAGGTCCTTATGGGAGCCCTTCCCCTGGACCTCGAGATAGTTCGCTGTGGCCTCTTCTACAACCTTTCCAAAGGCAAACCTGCTACCTGCCAAGATTTCACACTACACTAACCAATGACCCCAAAATAGAGAAGAGGAAACTCAACTTACATCTTCAACAAATCTGGCAAACACGCTGGGAGTACTCATCATCCGTAGGAAAACATACGCGGCGCTCTGGACAACCAGGCAGGAGCTCACCGGTATTAGAAACCCAAATTTAATGATTCAGTATATCAATAGATGTGTTATCCCTGTTCCTCTTTATGCGTCACAAATCTGGTCTTCAGCACGGAAATTCGTGCCAATAATACAAACAAGCCGTCTACCCGGAATATCCGCACTGGTGTTCCCCAGGAGTGCTGGTTACGTACCTGCTTACTGGTCATGGCGCCATCAGACATAAACTATCAAACTTTGGACTCAGTGACACCCCCATGCTATTGTGGAATGATAGAAACATGGGAGCATCTTATGCACCACTGTCATTCATATGACGACCTGCGATGCTGCCTTATCACTGAAATCCAATGTGTATTATAGAACCAAGAGGGCCATATACTGGAGGAGGAGGGTAGTTACAGGGCACTAACAAAATATGCACAGAACCTCTTTGGTAGAAGACGAACCTTCCCTGTGCCACAATCTCAGCAACCACAACCAACGTAAACCATAGCTAATTCCCTAAACGAAACCACCAAAGATCACCGGACTCTACCAAACCAACCATGAATAACCTGGCCATGTAAACCACTACACAATTTCCATGGACGGACATTCAGCCAACTGAATCAAACTACTTAGGATAGGACCACATCCCATGAAAGATAAACACTGATTAGGCTGGACCAGGCCCTGGATGTGACAACCACAGGCAAGACCCATGAACTTGACCCAAGGAACTGACCAAAAGCAGACATATTGCTACTACGTGAGTCACGGACTGGACCAAACACCTTGATGTGATAACCATGGACTTGACCCATGGACTCGATCCAAAGATTTGACCAAATAACAAGTATATTGTCACCGAGTCTTATTGGCGATCTGTGCCAGTTCCCTTGTCTGGCCCACTTTAGCCTCCCTGGTGGTGGGGAGGTTGACAGGCCTCCTGTCCCCTCCTCGCCACCCTTCTTTTTCTCTCTAGTGGGACATGGGCATGCCCCACTGATATCTGACTGGGGTCGTCTTTTCTATTGACCCCATCTTTCTGCCTTTCTTCCTCCCCTCTCTATCTTCACGCTAGCTGTGCTCCACACGTCAAAATCTAACTTTGTCCAAACTACTTTTCGCTCACATTTTGGCCTCTCAGAGTTCAAGCGCTCTCTCCACGCAATCGATTATTAAATAATCACTATATGTATATATAGATTTATTTATTTTTATTTATTTATTATTATTTTTTATTTACTTTTTTTTTCTAAAGGTCCTAGCCACTGAAATCCCAGGAAATTAGGTGGCAGGACCTGCCAGAGTAATACAAACTATTAGGTACCTGGTTTGCCTCCACGGGGCGAAGTGCGGGCAACGTCGGGCCTCAGTAGAGGTCTGGCGGCTAAATGGCCAGAATAACGGTACATGACATGACACCATACATTCCAAGATCCACACACTTTTAAATCTCTGACCTTTACAGCGAACTGTATCACACCACAATGTAAACTTCGTGGAGATCGAGGAAACCCCTGGTGCCGTCTGACCCTAAATACACTTTACACTTTACATTTTACCTAAACGTCAGCAGAGTGGAATGTATTTGAGGAGTAGTGACATAGTGTTTTTTTGACAGGCGGCACCGGTGCTTTCGCACAACTCCGCATTTGAATCTCTTGTGAAGTAAGACAGTACTGTCAAGGCCAGATAGCATATGTTAGTGTATGTTCATGTTTGCTTAGTGCGGGTTATGTTGTTCATCTGGCCACTTAGCCTAGGGTCTGTGGAACGCCACAGACTGCTAGTTACCGTCACTGGCACTGCGAGAAGGACCAGGTATGTGGGAAGAGAACTCTGGCTGGCCGACCCTGGGATTAGCCTGAGCTTCCCAGGGAGGGCCAAAAAAAAAAAAAATAAAAATAAAAATAAATAAAAATAAAAAATAAAAAAATAAAAAAATAATAATAATAAATAAAAAAAAATAAAAAATATATAATTTTTTTTTTTTGAAATAGGAGAAGGGGTGAGAGATTGAGGAGAAGAAAGAAGGTAAGCAGAAGAAAGAGGGCGAGGTAGGGTGGGCTACCCCAAAGGGGACCCACCCTACCTCAGGAAGAAGAGAAAAGATTGTGAGGTCAAGTGACCCACAAAGTCATGTTGCCTAATAGCATGACCCTGCATTTGATAAGTCAAATGCCAGTCCCACTCCCAGAGGAGTATTTATGTGAGTTCCTACACAAGTAGGAAAATCAGTATTGTCCTACACCTCGAAGAGAAGAGGTGCCAGCAAGTGAGTGGGTCCCACATTGGGCAAGAGCCCAGTGTCAGCAATTTAATCTTCTTCAGCCAAGGGTGACTTGTAGGCAATGAGCCGTGTCCCACACTGGATAGAGGACTTTGATAATCTTCTCCTAGGGGATGAGAGGAGGCAAATGGATTCACGAAGCTCAAGGATTGCTTGGAGTTCTTGTGTCTACTGTAGAAAAGTCCTTTTTTGGGTTGGTGGGTTTGTCAGATAGCTTCCTTTGTGAACGTCGAGAGATTCCTGTTAGGTCAGGATAAAGATCAATATCCTGTTGGTGTTTTCTTTGATTCCATTCAGGATATGTTCTGTGAATTGAGTTTTGGGTTCATTATAAGATGGGGGTGCGCTGAACAGTTTGCTGTAGGTGAATTTGACGCATTTCAAATACAGTCTGGGCAAAAGTAGTGAAGGCTTTGTAGTTGGTTTCGTCAATTATGTAGAGATGTTCCTGCCCACTGAGTATATTTCCAGTTCTGGTAATTAGGAGACTTCTGGGTAAATCATAAAGAGGGCAATTATACATGAGGTGAATCCAGTCTTCATTGTCACCACGTGTGAGGGGGGACAATCGGTGAGACCCAGGGCATGCAGCTTGGCCCGAAACGATCCATGACCAGTGAGGAAGAACGAGACGTGAAGGCCTGGTGAGTACCACGGAGGAGGTTTTGGTGCAGTTATCATAACTTGTCGAAGAAATCTTTTAGTTGTTTCAACTTTGGCTGTTTGCTCCCAAGATCTTTGCCAATGCTGGAAGAGCTTAGAGTAAATCTGTTTCATTTCGTTTTTTGGATCATTAGCTAGATCGAGTGTTATATCCAGAATGGTGGTGGGAATTCCTCTCTTTATGCGGTATGCAAGACCGCGACGAATAACCTCCAGGTCCAGAGGAAGAGTACCTGCTAAGACCTGCAGGGCAGGATTACTGACTGTGCAGCAAGCTCTAGTCACGGTGAGTAGGATATTGCGTTGAATTGAATGCAGCTTTGCTTTATTACGTGCAATGATGGCACGAGGGAACCATACGGCTGCACCATAGCACACAGCTGGTAAGAAGGTGGTTTTGTAAAGTAGCATGAGAGTCCTCCTCTTCAAACCCCAGTCTGCTCTGCTAATTCTTACGATCATGGCAGTATAACGACGTATTTTGTTGGAGAGGTAATTAAGATGAGGTAAGAATGTTAATCGGGAGTCGAAGGTTACTCTTAGATATTTTAGTTCTGTTTTGAGTTGCAATGTCTGCCCAGAGATTTTAATTTGGGGCGGTCTTCTTATGTCCAAGGATCCTTTGAGGAGGATAGTCTTCGTTTTTTCCCCAGAGATGACTAACTGGTGGTTGTTTGCCCATTTTTGGAGGATCGTTAAGGCAGGGGAGGCAATTTGCTCAAGCTGAGTTCTAGAATCAGCTTTGATAAGGAGGATGACGTCATCTGCATAGGCCATGCAGTCCACAGGACCTAGATCCATAAGAAGAAATTCATCTAGTATTAAGTTCCAGAAGTAGGGCCCAAGAACTGAGCCCTGTGGACACCCTCTAACAACTGGTCGGGAGGTTTTCTGAAAATTTGTTTGAACAGTTACTGAGCGGTTGAAGAGGTAATTCTGGAGACAGCGGTAGAGGTTGAGTGGAATATTGAGTTGACGTAATCTCCTGACAATGCTGGGCCACCAGATGGAATCAAAGGCACCAGCAAAGTCAATGGAGATAGCCAGTAGATATTTTTCTGTGGTTGAGTTTGCTGTGTTGAGGAGATTGTTCATAGCGTCTTCAGTGGAGCATCCTAGCTTAAAGCCATACTGCTTTGGAGAGTCTAAGTTGGCTGTCTGGTAGTAAGTGGATAATCTGGATTGAAGCAGCCGCTCCATTACCTTTCCCAAGACCGGGAGAAGAGCAATGGGGCGGTAAGATTTGGGTAGAGTAGGATCTTTATCTGGACCTTTTAGGATGAGTCGAAGCACTGCCTGTTTCCAGGAATCAGGGAAAATTCCTTTTGCAAGGCATTTGTTGAACAGTGCTAATAGGTGGTTCGGGAGATGTGTTGCTGCTTTCTTGATGACCTCAGCCTCAATATTATCATGACCAGGGCATTTATTTATTTTTGTTCTGTCAAGTGCTTTGTTCATTTCCTCAGAGGTGAAAGGAGGTTCTATTTTATTGTTGGAGAAGGCCTGGTTGTCGTGTTTAATTTGCTTTTGTTCATCATTGACGGGACTCTCATCAGTCTGAAGTAGGGCATTCAGAATATTATTCATGGATTCAGCCCATGTATGTGTTGGATTGCCATCGGGAGTCAAGGTTGCATTTAACATCTCTCCCCTGGGCAGCTTGTTCATAACAATGCGATAAACGACCCCCCAAGGATCTGTGTTACCAGTAGTTGTCACAAGGTTCTGCCAAGACACTTTCTTTTTCTGCCGAATGAGGTTTGTGTAGTCGTTACGATATCTTCTATATATTTCCCGTAGAGCCTGGACCTCAGCAGGAAGCCAGGAGTGCCTCGCTCTCTGGAAGGCTTTTCGGGCAGTGTGGACTTGGCGCCTTAGGTTTTCTAGTTCCCTGCACCACCAAGGGACTGCTTTTAGGTGCTTCTGACGTTTTTTCATAGTTCTCTCACATGCTTGTTGGATTGTGGTTGTTAAGAGGGAGAGGTGCTCCTGTGGATCAAAATGGTTTAGTTGGGATATATCCATTTGTAGTTTTGATTTTATATTGTCCTTGAAGGCATTCCAATCAGCTGTTTTGGTGGAGTATCTGATGATATCGTGGTATATGGGAGGAGTACTATCAAGTTGTCTAGATAGGTGGAAGGAGATGGCCCTGTGGTCTGAGGTGGTTCAGGCCTCATGAACCATCCATGATGAGAACTTTTGTGCTATGGACCGTGTGGCGAGGGTAACGTCAATATTACTTTCCCACAGGGTATTGCTGAAGGTAGAAAGGTGATGTGGTTGGTTAAGGACCTCAAATGGAGAAGATGAAAGGAAATCTTCTAATCGCTGTCCATTCTGGGAAACTACGTGGCCATCCACCTGGCTATGCCACAAGCGAGATCTACAATTGGCATCCATCGTTACTAGGATTTTGCTGGAAGGTAAGAGAGTTATGACTGACTTGAGCTATTCAATATATGGTGCAATATCAGTTCGTGGTCGGCAGTACAACGAGACTACGTGCAGAGAGCCTTGTTGGCAGATAATGTGTGCACAAACACCAAAGGGGATGCACAAGGAGTCGATCTTTGTGACTGTAATTGTAGTATTCCTAATAATGATGGCTGCCCATGGAATATCTGTGGTTGTCTCAATGATCCTATATGCTCGAGGGTAGCCCTGTACCCGTCCCTTGTGGGTGTAGGGCTCCTGAGCACAGAGGATATCAATTTCTTCTTCATCCATTTTCATTCTAATTTGTTCGACCACATTTCTGGCTCTTTGGGCATTCAGTTGGAGAATCTTGAGGACGTTGGTGGAATGGCGATTATGGTGTACAGCCATAGTCGGTTTTGTTCTGGATGGTTCTCAATACCCTTAAGTAGATTGGACATTTGACATCCCGGACGGAGTGATTGGGATCCATTTTTGCTGCTTTGCAGTTGGCGCAGTTAGGGGCTCGATTTTTGTTTGGACAATTGTTGTAGGTGTGTCCGCGTTCGGCACAGTGGCCACAGGTGAAGTCTTGTCGAGCACAGACATGGGATGTGTGTCCGAATCGGAGGCATTTAAAGCACTTGATGGTAGGTATGTGCTCCTTGAACCAGCAAGAGCTCCAGCCAATAAATATTCGTTGTTGTTGGGATAATATTTTCCATATCTTCAGGGAGAGTTCGACTACCCAATTGCAACAAGTACCCGATCTGGATTTGGTCGAGTACTTGACTTTAAATTCACTTTGAATTTCATGTTTAGTGATATGATCAGCAAGGTTCCTGTCATATATTTCCTCAAGGAGGTCATCTTTGGAAATTCCTTTTTCGACATCGAAGATTACAATAGATGGGCCTTTGGTTTGGGTATCTCAGCGCTAAGACCAAGTTCATTTATCTGTGGGATTTGGATAATGTTTTCTGCATCTTTTTTGGAAGCAGTCTCAATGATGATTCCAGAATTACCGATTTTTCTGAGGCTTTTAATTTTTATGGTTTTCATTTGAGGTTTCAGGTTGGTAGTAACAACCACCTTGACAGCCTCGCTTGAAGTGAAGCAACCTTCCTGGGTCGCGCGAAGGATGACTAGGTTTTGTTCTCTATTCTGTCTGGTATTGGAAGGGGCAAATAGCTTATTTGCCATTGGTTGGATCCTCAGCGCATCTGAATAGGACCGGGGGCGCTGTGGCATTTCACTTGATTCCCGGTTCTTTGTCTGGTGATAATCATTAACCGTGATATTCGGTGCACTGTCCATAAGGTGGCAGCCAATACTGGCTGGTGGTAAGGCAGTGTGATTGTGAGGATGGGCATTAATTTTTGGCCGCTGTACCATAGCATCATAAGTTGATTCTGAGATAGGTGTAGGGAGAAGTGCAGGCCGAGTCTGGCGGTTTGATTGTGCTGTCAGATCTGGGAGGAAAGAGTTCTGAGTGCTATGGCTGGTCCGAGCTGGACTGCTGAGGGCCTTTGTCAGGGTATAATTTGTTTCCTTCAGTTGTTCATTGATTGCTCTTAGGTGTTCGTTCTGTAGTATTAAGTCATGTAACATTTTCTCGAGGGTACCCAACAGCCTGTAACTTTCTGGGCAGCTGGCTTGGTTACTCTACTTCCTTCAAAGCGAAGGCAGCATTCCATCATGGACCTGAGGATCATAATTTTCTCCAAGTGAGAGCAATCCTTATCTAGTGAGGACTGCATGGAGTTCAGTTCTTCTTCTAGGTTCTCCCAGAGAGCAGCTGAAGGAGAACAAGTTTTAGTGGATTTCTTGACTTTTTTTTTGGTTTTTAGCCGTTTTCGCTCAGCTGGAGGGGTGGAGTTGTTCATATTGGTGTCCACACTCGCGACCTCCTCATCAACAATAATATTACTATTATTAGAATCCCGTTGCGAGGAAACATAAGTGCCTAACTTAGCTGGTTTGTTGTTGAGCCGTTTAATCAGAGCTGAGTTTGGGCAGGTGTTTTCAATTAATTCCTCGTTGCTCGAGGTGTGCCGTTCTCTGAATGAAAGGCGCAATAGCACAACTACGGGAGTACTGTTTCCCGTTTGAGATTCAATTTTTGACATATTTTATTTAATTTTATTGTTGTTTATTATTACGATTTTATTTATTATTATTTATTTATTCATTATTACTACCATTATTACCTTATTTATTTATTTATTATTATTTTTTTTTTTTTGAAGTTGCTCAAAACAGCTAGAATTTATAGCCAATTAGCAGGAAGCTTCTTAGTGCCAACTCGAAAAACGTAGAATTGCTAAGTGAAACAATATGGTGGCGAACAAAGGAGACTGGCGATAAACATGGTAAAAGGTAAAAATGAACTGCTATAATTTGAAATAAAGACGTTGTATGTGAGGTGACCAGTTTAAAAGTTTCCTGGGAGAACTCCGCTCCAAGTCAGTTTCACAGTTTACAGGTTTCACTGCCTCAGTGACACTATCGCTATGGCGACCACGTGGGTTTCCATAGGGAAGATACAACGATATATTCACTTGCTTGTAAAATGGCCTTCCCACTTCAAATAAAATGATAAAATTTTACCTGCAGGTAGAGTAAGCTATGCTGCATCCACTGAAATGGTCGTCACAGTCCAGGGAATTGATAATCCAAAGTAGAAACCGTATTTTATGGGAACACTCTAAACATCGTTGCAACACAGGGAATGAACAGTAGCGCCACCTGTATTTGAGGAAGCGATCATTACAAACGCATAGAGACTGTCGACTGAGCACTACCAGACCCAAACCCCTGACCTTCACCAGCGTGCAGTCACAAGCGCAACTGTAGACGCAGCAAAGCAAACCAGGCCATTAAGAGAAAATCCCCATGACCAGGGGCCGTTCCCCGGTGGTCTAGGGAACTGCTGGTCAGGAATTTTTGAATTATTTTATTCAGTAGTTATGGAGTGTCGTGCTGGTGTGAGTCCACTGGTGCAAAATAATTTATATATTTATGTATTTATTTTTATTTAAAAAAGAAAATTTTTTTATTATTTTTTATTTTTTGCTGGTACCCAGGACTGGGCAGCTTGGATATGGAATTTGCTGGCACCCACAGGTATAGCACTACTACCTGTGGATACAGGACTTTGTGCATTGCGCACTGACAATGGAAAAGGCACGTAATTAAGATAGTGCAGTATTCTGGACTGGACAACCTGAGTACGGGGGTCATTGTGTCCACTGCTTTTGCATTACTCCAGTAGATGCAATAAAATAGAGGAAACAGGTCCTGATTCACCTGCCGAGGACGGACACTGGACAGCACATGTCCAGGTGATGGCTGCTCACTGGTGGCAAAGAGTCCTGACACTCTCAACATATACTACATCATGTATACTACACATACATACATTCATTAACCACACATTCGGCCCATTTTACAGAGTTTCTGTATTTCATCACAGTGACACTATGTAGAGAGGGACATTAGTCTGAGTGCCGTCATAGACAGGCTACACATACAGTGAGTTAATCGGTCTTAAACGTAGATAGCAAGGTTTTTTTTCTCCAGTAACTGGAGATTTTTCGTCCAGCAATACAGGAAAATCAACCAGAGAACGCGCGCAATTTACAGACACAATAGATATATGGGTATATGAAAGAAACTTCCTGGTGATCCTGATGTAACTGTTTGTAATTCTTTATCCTTTCTGTACACACTGAACACATCATATTGAAGTTCTGAGCCCCATGTCTGAGTGATACCATGTATTTGTTATCCTCATAATCTCTGCACTTGATGGTTTGTGCAGCACTAGAAATTTGCCAAATTTGTTTATTATGCTCCTATTATTATTGTACATATAAGGATACATCAAATTATTTTTACTTATAGTAACTCTTAACACAGCCCATGTATTTGTTTCTTAAGGAAACCCAGTATGTCGTAAGGGTAACGATATTGGTGAGAGGAACAAAGGGGTGCTCTTAGCAAGAAAGGTTTCAGTTCTGCAAATTGTTGCATCTGGATACTAGGCACCTGCGTGGTTATCTGATTGAGGTATTTAAGGCTTTGAATGGATTGAGAAAGGATGACTGCAGAATAGTGGGTAGTTAATTGCGAACAAATTCCCATCTATTAATGTGGAAGTTGATAGCTTAAATAAATTCAAGAAAGAACTAGACAAACTGTTGGATGGAGTGGATGGGAAGTGTTATTTTTTAGCTGATGCTATATAAGCTTGCTGTCTTGCATCTTTTGCCACTACCAATGGTAATGCTGCCTTAATTTGACCAACAGCCTGCTTTTCAGGCTCCTGCTGCTTGTTTTAGTAGAAACAGTACAAAAATAAATTTTTTTCCTGCCTGCGTGCCGATACTGTTAATATATTAGTGTTTGTATCTCCCCAAACTATCAGTTTTCTTACCCACCCAACACTATCTTGATGGCTTCAGCGAATATTTTTGCTCGCATTCCATCCCTATAATAACAGTCTCTCCTGTTAAGAAGCACCAAATTAGGGAAGAAAGATGCTACCTCACGATCCTTGCTCAGTTTCTCCAATACCGAATTTATTGACCACGCTCTCAACATGCACTCCTTCCTAACGTGTCTGGTAGAATTTCATTCTGTTGTATTTCTGTTTTAGGGTATTATAATCAATGCGACTTATGGACCAAATTATTCCGTGTCTATTATGTCTGTACATTGCATGTGTCGTGTTATTATCGATTTTTTTGTTTGCTGGACGAAATCGCGAGTTTCTTTGAGAAAAAAACCATAATACCCTCGCCAAAGACCTCACTTAGCCAGGTTGTGATGAAAGCCCATAAGAATTCCTCGTACCATTGACGGGATTCGAACTGACGTCTTTTCCACCCGATTTGGGGAGGACGGTGAATATACCAGCTATGGTACCACGAGGGCGAAGAATTGCAGACACTTTCAGATATAAGCTTAACTCACGATGTCCTTGTTAAAGCACAGTTAGTAACATACCCGTCATCCCCGTAGCAGGTGGAAAAGACCTGAGTTCGTACCCTCTCAATTACGCGATGAATTTTTATGAGCCATTTTTCACAATATGGTTGAATTTGTAATTTCTTAATTTACTTAAGTTTCACTATAAGCACACCTAAATTTAATATGCGAAATATAACCAGAGGCGGAAAAATTTCGTTATATCTGATGCAAAAATATAAATATTTGTCTTAATCTATTGTAAGAACAATAGCGATATATTTCTTGTTTATATCCATTTCGCAATAATAAGAAAATGCAATTTTTTTTTGTATATTTTCTAATCGGAGAACTTGGTTCCTACACTCTCCGAGATTATTATTATTATTATTATTATTATTATTATTATTATTATTATTATAGTGCAAGGAAGCCTGAGGCTTATGCTGCCCCAGCTAAAAAAAATTTCCAAGTTACCCTGAGAGAGAGAGAGAGAGAGAGAGAGAGAGAGAGAGAGAGAGAGAGAGAAGTCAAAGGGAATGACCAAGAAAGAGAAGAATGATGATATCCAGCTCAGGACCCTGTGTGTGTGCCAAGCCCATACTCACCAGGCGTGAATCCTTGAAGAACTCTTTGATGTCCTAAGGATTTCCTTTATTCATCGTCATTTGTTTGTGAATTGATATGGTTTACTGTAACTATCTTAACTGATGATGACGTGGACTTTGAAATGGACTGACAGTTATTTTTAACCTAGACTTGCTCATTTTAATCCGAGATTGAACACTCCAACCTGGACCATTTTCTCTGTTTTTTTTTTTTTTTTTTTCTTTTAATTGCTGTAATGTGTTGCTTATAGAGGGTCTTCCCATTGTCCACCCACAATTGGGGAAAAATCAGCGAAGGGAATACATTATAATTATATAATGTAGATTAAACAACGGTGTGGCCAAAACTTGACAGGAACTGCTTAATACAATAATTAAAATAATAATAATAATACAAATACTACAGTTTTCTTTTCCAAAGCCCCATGCTTGGTCGCAGACCGCAGTCTGGCAAACACTGCCATAGACTAAACAATATTCATGTGTGGATATTACATAGTGTATTTCTAATAATAGCGTGAGTACAGTTTTCATTTCAATTCTGGTCGGCCAGATAGGATATGTAGTTGTACTAATAGTAGTAATGCAAATGATGCATGAAAGCAAGCTTAATTTTATTATCAGCTACATGGTGCAAGGAAGCTTGAGGCTTATGCAGCACTAGCAAAAAAAAAAAAAATCCCGAGTTATACAGTGAGAGAGAGAGAGAGAGAGAGAGAGAGAGAGAGAGAGAGAGAGAGAGAGAGAGAGAGAGAGATAAGGGAATCACCAAGAAAGAGAAGAAGAATGATGATATCCAGCTCAGGTCCCTGGGTGTGACAAGCTCATATTCACCAGATGTGAGCCCCTGGGGTTAAAGGAAAACTTCTAAATATATAGCATCAGCCATAAAAAAAAAAAAAAAAAAAACTCAACAACAACAAAACAGTTCATCCATCAGCAACCTGCAATAATTCGCCTGGTTCTCCCTTGAATTTAATCAACATATCCACTTCCACAACAATAGATGGAAGCCTGTTTCAACCACAGAGTAGTACCATACACTGTGCTGCCACTTTATTAGGTACACCTACTTAGTAGCGTGTTGAGCCTCCTTTGCCTTCAAAACAGCCTGAATTCGTCTAGGCATGGATTGAACAAGATGCGGAAAACATTATGCAGGAATGGAGTACCATGCAGACATGAGTGTGTCACGCAGTTCCATGAGATTCGACGGAGTTAGGGCCTTTAGCGAACAGCCCTTTCCAGCTCATCCCAAAGATGTTCAATATGATTGAGAACCGTGATTGAGCGGGTCACTGCAGCAAAGAAAAGTCATTGTTGTGTTCCTGGAACCATTTCATAGTGATCAGGCTTTGTGCACCGGCGCATTATCCTGCTGGAAGTAACCATCTGACTGAGGATAAACTGTCAACATGAACGGATGAACTAGATCAGCAACGATGTTTAGGTACGATGTGGCATTAACAGGTGAATCTATGGGTATCAACGAACCCAACATGTGCCAAGAAAACATTCCCCACACTATAAGACTATAACACTGCTCCCACCACCTTGCACAGTAGTCGCCAGACGTGACGCTTCATGGATTCATGTTGTTTTCGCCAAATTCTGAGCTTTCCATCAACATGATGCACCGGGAACTTCAACTCGTCAGACTAAGCAACTGTTTTCCAATCCTCGATAGTCTAGTACTTGTGTTGCTGTGCCCAAAGGAGGCGTGCTCTCTTATTCTTCATTAATAACAAAGGTACGCGATAGGGCCATCGGCTGTAGCAGCCCATTCGCGCCAAAGTGCGACCAGTGGTTCGTTGCGAAATGTTGTTCTGCATACCAAGGTTGTATTCTGACGTGATGTGCGACATTGTGGCCCGTCTGTTTGTTTGCACAATTCTAGCCATCCTCCTCTGACCTCTGTCATCAACAAGCGATTTTCTTTCACAGGAGTGCCATTGAGAGAATGTTTTCTGTTCGTTGCACCATTCTTGATACACCCTTGAAACTGTGTGCGTGAAAAGTTCAGGAGAACTCCCGTTTCAGAGATGCTTTGTCCAGCACGTCTTGTACCTACTACCATGCCCTGTTCGAAGTCCGTTAGATTACTCGTTTTCCTCATTCTTGCTGCGGTTTGTATGCCTAACTGATACTAGAAAGGTTGTTCTGCTGCATTTATATCCACAACTGTGGTCCAGTGACTTGCAACTTTGTGGGACAAACTATTTATGTGCACAGCAGAGGTGCACCCAATATAAAGTGGCAGCACAGTGTATCTTACACGATCGAATTGAGTGGTTCTTTAGGCACCTCAGATCACAACTTGGTGATTTTCTCTTCTGCAATGGAGCCTTTAACTCGTGGCTATTCCCAACCTCGTGTTGTTTGGCATTACAAGAATGTAAAATGGGATGACCTGCGAGATTTCTTTTCTTCTTTTCCATGGTTGGATTACTGTTTCAAAACTTCTGATGACATTATTCTTGTAGGAATGGAATCCTTTATTCCACACTCTACTTTAAAATCTTGTCCTTTATCTAAACCTTGGTTATCCAATAAAATTGCTAAAGCTGTTCAAGAGAAGAATGTTGCATATCGTAATTGGCTTGTTTCTAATTCTCCAGTTTCATTTTCTGCCTACATCAAAGCTCGCAACAATTGTAAAGAAGTTATTAATCAATCCAAAATAGATTTTGAACAGGCTAAGAGTAGAAAACTTGCTTTTTGCCTTAATGGTAACCGAGCATTTGTAAAAATGTCTTCATTTTTACTTTTCATTTGCCATTTAGGGCTGTCACTTCACCAACTCACTCTATTCTTTTTGCCACTACTGTACTTGTAGGGTGGTATTCACTCCGTGTAGAAGGCTGTTTCTTTTTTTAGCATATGTTCGTTGATGCCGCGCTAGGGAAAACAGCAGTTGAAACACTATTCCTATTATACAGGTTCGGGGGTTTCGGGATGCTTATTTATTTATTTTCGTTTTATTAATCATTATGCTGAGGTGGCGTGATTAGTATTAGTATTAGTAACGGCCGCATGGTGCAAGAAAGCCTATGGCTTATGCTGCACCAGCCAAAAAAAAAAAAATAAAATAAATAAAATAAAAGGGGACAAATGAACCTCCAACAAAGGGGATAGTGGTTTTAACTCTCAATGAGTTTAGGACAGATTTGCTTCCTATCAGGTCGTCGGGGCGCCCCTCCCTTTGCGGAGTCGAACCCAGTGTGTGCGTTGTGTATTAACTTTACTTCAACATCAGACAAGCTCCTGATGCTAGAGTAAAGCCTGCAATTACCCAGATATTTCCCAATGTCTAGGAACATAGACCTTCCTGGTCAGATTAACTCCCAAAAGTGAGTTTTGCTTTAAATGAGAAGAAAGAAACAATATGGTAACTATAAACGTAACATATTTAATAGATCAAGAAAATAGATACATAAGTGATAAGGCAATGCTTCGTAATTTAATCAACATATCCACTTCGTAATTTAATCAACACAAATATATCATTAAAATTGACATTCTGGCAAAAGGTTTTATCAATGTGGACCTCTAGACAACTAGTATAGATTTTAGTTCGATTTACATTAATTTGGCTTGTTTTAGTCCACTGAATCAATGAGGGTCGCTAATTTCCCTTTTCTACTTCAAGAAAAGATAACGTAATTAGGTCCCAATCCTTAATCTTATGAATTCAAACATTAAATTGTTTTCAAAATGAGGATAACGTAATTAAGAATACTTGGGAACTCAAGAATGGCGTCAATGAACAGATGAATATGGTTTTCATTTTGAGTTTCATTCATTAAGGTTTTAGAGGGCTCTAGCTAGACTTTTATCCCTTAAAGTTCCGTTTATTTAACTTTATCATATGCTCTCAATGTTAACGTTTCATGCTTTAAGTTCCGTTTGTTATAATTCATACTTTCAAATATCGAATTTTGTCTTTTAAGTTCCGTTGGTTGGCTTTATAACTTCTTCTTTTAGTGAAGTTAGCGCTTAGAAAAACTTTAAGCGCTAACTACACACGTATTTAGGGATTCGCTTTTACCATGTTAAAGTTATCAAACACTCTTTTGCTATAGCATACCGTACTTTAGAGAAAAGTGGGGGGGGGGGTTCGGCCTGAGGTTTCTTACGTCCGCTGCAACTTCCTCTGCTTCTCCTCTTCAAGAAAATTCTTAAAAACTGGCCACGAACTCTCTACGAACTAACTAACAAAGGAAGGCGCTCAAACATTTATGCTTTTTCTTGTGGCAATCAAAATAAAATCGGAATTTTTCCTATACGTTGGAAAAAGCTGTAGACCATCCTCTCTAAACAGCATGATGTCTGTCCAGCGGTGGCTCGTCCGCCTCTCTAAGTTCTCAAAGCCTATTATCACCTATGCTCTTCTAGTGTCAACGTATATATAAAAAACTATTTCTGTCTTTCCACTCCTTGATAGAACATCTGCTCCCAAACAGTCAACGGTAGGTGGAGCTGTTTATAGTCTGTAGACACTGCTTCGCTTCCATTGTTCTTATGGCTATCCAACATCATTCTACGCATTTCTAGAATAAGTGTGTATACAAAAAACTATTTCTCTCTCCACTTCTTGATAGACCATTTGCGCAATAACGGATAGCGGTAGGCGGAGCCGTGTCTTGGCCAAAGAAGCTGCTTTGCTTCCAAAATTCTTTTAGCATTAGCATTAGCATTAGCATTAGTAGAGGCATTTGATGCAAGAAAGCAAGCTTATGCAGCATCAGCCAAAAAAAAAAAAACCACTTCCACTTCACCCCTCTGTTCGTTCAAAATACCTGTCCAGCTGAGCCTTAAACTTATTTAGGCTATCAACCTCCACCACAAGGGATGGAAGTCTGTTCCACCAACCAACCACCCGCTGGCTAAAGGCAAATTTCCGCACGTCTATCCTAAATCTGTCTTTCCTCAATTTGAATTTATGCCATCTCAGGTGATTATTCTGAGCTAGAGGAAGAATCCCATCAGCATTGAGCATGCTTAAACCATTCAAGGCTTTATACACCTCTATCAGATCACCTCGCTGGTGCCTAGTCTCCAGACACTGTAATTTGCAAAACTTAAGCCTTTCTTCGTAAGAGCACCCCTTTGTTCCATTCACTAATCTTGTTGCCCTTCTCTGTACTCGTTCCAGCAGCTCTACATCCATCTTGAAATGAGGCCACCAGACCTGTATACAGTACTCTAGGTGTGGCCTGACCATCGCCTTATACAATGGAATAATCACCTCCTTATCCCTGCTGGAAAAATTCCTGTATATCATTGACAATACTCCATGAGCTACTCTTGCAGCCCGTCTGCACTGCTCAGAGAACTTCATACCTGCCTGCACAACCACCCCCAAGTCCCTTTCATTCTCTACCACTGTCAGTGTTGTACCACAGAGTTGATACGTTGCTCTGGGGTTGCTGTTTCCCATGTGTAGTACTTTACATTTGTCAATGTTAAACTTCATTTGCCACCTCTCAGCCCATCTGCTCAACCTTTCCAGATCCTGTTGCAGCAGCATAGTGTCAGTAGTGTCCTTGACAACCCTGCCAACCTTTGTATCGTCTGCAAACTTGGACATTAATCCCGATATAGTATTAGTATTAGTATTAGTAACGGCCGTATGGTGCAAGAAAGCCTATGGCTTATGCTGCACCAGCCAAAAAAAAAAAAAAAAAAAAAAAAATCCGAACAAAACAATGATAAAAACAAAAATTAAATAAATAAATAAATAATAATAATTAATAAATAAATAAAAATAATAAAATGAAATTAAAAATTAAATAAAAAGGAAATTAATCCTATCATCCTATGCGCTTCCCTTAC